>NC_057801.1:616969911-617167225 GCF_018294505.1 Triticum aestivum
TACTACGTAACCGGCACCTCGAATCCTCGATACTAGTACTATATAGTAAGTAGTAGGAGTAGTAGCGTGGCATGGGCCAGAACAAGCATTCACGTCCAGGAGTACGGCACATGCCACCCGCACGACTTCCATCTGACACCATATTTCTTGGAGTCCATGCTAGAGCAATCTCTTCAACCTCATCATTTCTCTAACTCAGCCATCTCGCGGCAGGCGAGGTGGGGGTTTGCCGATAGTCGGTTTCCTCAACTGCGGTCCCACTTGTAAGGCCAACTCCAACGCTCTATCAATATATGGATGTACTCTTCTTCCCAATACAAAAACTTGCATCCATTCTACTCCCTCTGGTCTACTACCTCTGTCTTGGTTTATAGGTCCCCTTTGTAGTTTGTGTCAAATTTTGACTAAAGATTTAACTAACAAAATGTTAATGCATGTCAAGAAAAATTATCTCATTGGATTCGTATTTGAACAGAGTTTTCAAAACTATAATGTTTGGTGACATGCGTAAACATTTTGTTAGTTTAATCTATGGCCAAAATTTGGCACGAAATATAATGGGGACCAATAAACCCGGACGGAGGTAGTATTTGTCAAAATATATATGTATCTAGAAATGTTTTAGTATATAGGCACATCCATTTTTGGACAAATGGAAGTCAAGTATTTTGGAATGGAGGGAGTACACAATAAAGTTTTTTAAGTTAGCACAACTAGTCTAATCGGAGAGCACAACCGAAGATTTGGTCGGCTTCTTCCTCCTTTTGCCGACACATGGGACATCCAGCATCCAGGTCGTGTCATGAAAGAAAATAGAGTGGTAGTTGATAAGTTGAAGCCACGAGATGTGCATCTTGGGTTAAACTGTAAATAGAATCTTACTACTCTTGAGTAACTCGAAAAGCGGCCACCAAAGATCTTTCTTGGATTTGTTTTTCATCACCAGCACGTCGAGGTGAAAGATGTGCAGGTTCAGTGGGTCCTCTTACGTTTTCACTGACATGTGGTGCCGCATGTGAGCAAACGGACGATGGGCTCCGCACGTCCGCTGGCTGGCTGAGAAGAGAGATAGAGGAGGGCTGAGCACGGACTGCAGGAAATTTGTTCTACGTAACCATCACCTTGATATTCGTGTGTGGTTGTTTCTAGAATAAAAAAGGAGGTACCTCTACTTATGTTACTCCCACTACGCCTAACCTAAGGTTAGTAGGTGACCTTGCGCTTGGCTCTTCGCCTCTTCTGGAAGTCGATGGTTCTGTGAGTTCTGCGAGAAGGCGTAATCAAGCTTCTCGTCATTCTGCGAGTTGACAGGACACATCAAAGTTATTTACTAGTAGTACGTACTCTCTCCAAAAAAGGGCTGACCATGTCATTGCTACCATCCCGTGCTCCGTCGTTGAGTACATGCACTATTCACGTGCCATCGAGGAGAAAAAATATTGCGTAGGTGCCATCGAAGTGCATGACTCACTTACGGAAAAGGGTTTTCCCCCGCTTCCCCCCCCCCCCCCCCCCGCACGACTCACTTACGCATTGCTTATCTTATTATCTCCATTTTCTTGCATGACACGTGCACCTTGATGCTAGATGTCTCGCGTGTTGGGAAAAGGATGAACAAAGCTCACGTAAAAGAAAAGAGTTGAAGAGTATAGATTCCCGATGACCGAGGAGGAGCAAGGAACCTCGCGGTGGAGCGTCTACAAGGAACCTTGTGCGTTTTCCCCTGTTTTTTGCCGCCTGCCACCTATAAACAACTAAAAGAACATGAACTTTTCGCTAACCACTAGAAACGGTATGTCAGGATGCTAAGTTGAAGATGTTTTATACTCCCTCCGTTCCCAAATATAAGTCTTTTTAGATATTTCAATAAGGGACTACATACGAAACAAAATGAGCGAATCTACACTCTAAAATACGTACACAAGCCAACGCACTAACTCCATCCGATCCAACTCATGCACATACGCGTACAGCATGGAGCACACAACGCACGTACACAAGACGTGCATGCACACACGCTTGGATGCAGAATGCACGTGAATAACACATGCATGCGCACACACACGGCTACATGTAGGTGTGCACGCAATGGCGCATACCCATCTCTTGCAGCACCTCTTTGCCGTTGTTGCTCAACTACTAGTCGGAGACTAAGACGACCGCAGCCTCGGCCTTAGAGCTAGCACCGATGGAAAAACACGCACGCTGCACGCAGACGAGCACATACGGAGTGCCCACGACGTGGTGGTGGTGCATCCCCAGTCGCCTCTACTCCTTCTGTGCACGTTGTCTGTCAAGGTGGCTGCATGCTAATGATGATGTGGGTGAGATCTTCCAAGACTTAGATGATGACGAGGAAAATTATGAGACACAAGGTGACGTACACCGTCAAGGTCCACGGTCAAGGGGGTGCTAGCAAGTTCTTAGATGTGCTTAGAGCAAGTACAATAGAGCTGAGTCAGCGGGCTATAAGGAATAAACAGTAGTATATTTCTCCTTAGTTGGAGGAAAGAGAAGAGGAGAGAGAAGGTAAGCGGGCTCTTCGTGAAGAGACAGCTCTAGCACGTGCTCCTAGGCACTTTGTACATGTTGACTATAAGATGGGCTGTAGGCTTATAGCCAGCAGCTGACTATACTATTAATGCTCTTTAGATGAGGTTCTAAGTGCATTAAATGGCTTAGTAACTCAAGTGTTCAATGCATAGGTGCTTAGTTTATTAGTGCCACATCATATTTTATGCCTATGTGGCAGGCTTAGCAGCTATACATGGTGGAGCACTGGGAGAGGCCAAGGCTGGTCATAGTGGGGAGTAACTTGTACTATAACATATTACTATGTTACTCTAAACATCTCTATAAACCGGAAAGGAGGGAGTAGTAACATAGACTAGTGTCATATGCAGAGTATGGGAGTACATGATATTTCCCCGTTCGGACCGATCCTAAGTTGGCTTCTCACCTTCTTGGCCCAACAAAAATCCCTCCCCCTCCCGCGCGCGCTTCCTGCCCGGCGCCAGCTGAGCCCGCCGCTCCACATTGATGGCAAGTCAGGGCAACGCGACCTCCCACTGCTTCCGCCGTTGAAGTGGCGCACCGACAGAGGGCACCGCCCGCTGCACGCCCGACATTTTTACACAGTGGATAGTAACTTTTAGAGCAAGTACTATAATTAGATGACATAAGAAGGCTATAAGGATTTAAATATAGTATTTGAGCTTAGTTGAAGGAGATAGAAGAGGAGAGAGAAGAGAAGCGAATTGTAAACGTGTAGCCGGCTGTACTCCAACATACTCTACTTTGTGAGACAAAAGGTGGGGCCATTATTAATGATATTGTATTTATACTAAAGGGACTAACGGATGCCTTAATTACTCCGTTTTTTAGACAAACCTTGGTGGGGCTATTATTGACTCTTTTTTTGAGCTATTTTTGACTTGGACGTGGGGTTTGGGGGCCAAAGGCCTACTATTATACTTCGACCTGACATGCTCTACCCTAGCCACCGCTGTATCATATGGTTTCGCACCGTTCCAGATCTTAGCGCCGCCACGCAATTCTTCTCCAGCCCTCCTTCCGGCGTGCACTGCGAGAAGGGACAGCAGTCCTCTGACCCCCGCCTTTCGTGATCTTGTACGGGAGAGGGGCGATCAGGTTTTTGGGGAGCACACTCCTGTGACTGTTGCTAGCGATGACTTCCTCAATGACAGCCTTCTTCCCCGACCTCGGTAACCTCTTCATCAACGACATGACTGACAACATCAACCACATTGGTTCTGCTCCCACTGTACAATATGTGATTCTGTCCTCCTAGTTTAGTGGACATCATTACTTTGATATTTGCAATTGTCGTCATGATCTATTTACTGCTGATTCCGATTAAATCTCATAATAAATTGCTCATATATTCAACAATCCAATCCAAAAACCTGATCACAGGCAATTTACTCTGAGTGGTTTTGCTGCGCTTTTGAAGCCGCCTACTTTTAAGGGGGTGCAATATAAAAGGTGGCACACAAGAGCAGTATATTGGTTTCAGATCATGTACTGCTATGACGCCACTAAGGGTAAGCCTGAGGGCGATCTTAATTCTACACAGCAGGAAGCTTTTCAGAACATGGATACCCTCTTCAAAGCCGCCCTGCTGAGTGTTCTTGACGATTCCATTGTGGATTCGTATATGTTGTTTGACAGCGGCAAAGACATGTGGGCTGCGCTCGAGGCCATGTTTGGGCCCTCGAGCGCTGGCAACAAGTTGTACGTCATGGAGCAATTCTGTGACTACAAGATGACTAATGAGCGCTCTGTTGTTCAGTAGACTAATGAGATATAGTCACTCTCTAAGGAACTTGAGTGCTTTAAGTGTGTGTTGCCGAACAAATTTGTTGCTGGGACCATCATTGCCAAGCTTCCACCTTCGTGGAACGATTTTGCTACTTCTCTGAAAAACAAGAGACATGAGTTTTCTGTTTTGCATCTCATTAGCACTCTTGATTTTGAGGAGAAGGCGAGAGCAAAAGACACACGTGCTCGGGTCGCCGAGGGAGCTTCTAGTGCCCACATGGTACACGAGAAGAACTTCCAGCCCAACCAGCCCCAAAACAACAAGAACAAATCTCAGGGGAAAGGCAAGTTTGATGCAAAGAACAAGCCATCACATTCTACCAACTTCAAGAAGAATTCTCATAACAGGAAGGGATACAAACCTCAATTTTGGTAGCACCGCACAAAATTTATATGGCTGCATCTACCTCATGGTGCTCCAGGTATTCCTACATTCGTAACTAGGTACAATGACCACCGCAAGATGAAATTAGCTTATTCGTAAGTTGACTTGCTGAATGCAGTGCAGAACGATCCTGTCATGTGTGGAGGAGCAAACAAGCAGTGCAGCCAAAGGTGGAAATCAACCATGGACTTATGAAATTATATGTAATCTTCCTCAGCCAAGTCAGTATCCCCTTCGTCCAGATGATCGTGTTTTGTCATGCCGAGCTATTGATATGTGCTACTGTTTTGCAACACCGTTTAAGTATAGCTAATGTTTTCCTATCTTTTCATATTTAGGATAATGAATATGATATCAGGGGAACTGCACAATATGGACCCATGTTGAGTCATCTCTATTGCCTCATGTGTTTGCTGCAAATGTGTCAGCATCAATTGCAAGATGAGGCAGCTAGCTAGCTGTGGAGTTGCCAACATGCTCAAAGTGCTCGCAACATTGAGAAGAAACAAGCATGCCCAGGAAATTAATGCGTGCGCAAGGAGGCCCTTAGCTCAGAGAAGCATCAACCGATTTTCTTTATTTCCACACCTTCTCACAGTTTTGTATATTGGTTATAGTGTGGTGAATCATTGAGATGCATAGACATGCTGAACTTTTGTTCTTCTGAATGTTAGTTTAATGTGAGTGTCTGCATCTAGTACCGCATCCCCTAATTTGGTGGATGCACACAGAGAAAATAAATCTCCTTAATTTACTCCATAACCACCCTATTAAATAGGCCTAGTAACAAACCAGGCGCATGCAGTGGCCGGTGGGCACATGCATCCTGCATGCATGGCCAGTCATGCAGCAATGCAAAAGTAGAGAGTGGTTCTTGGGAAAAAGCGAGTAGTTAGTGCAGCGGGCCTTATAAACACGAACAACTCGCTCTCCCGCTTCCGTCTCCCCACCCAATTCCCCCCGCTCCCCAATCTTCCCCACTCCTCCAGAAAACCCCGCTCACCTTCTTCCTGTCACAGCCCTAGCTTAGCCCTTGCCTGACTCTGCATAAGTAGCCATGCATCATGTTTAAATTTCTGAAACTTGAATTGGGGTTAGTTGAAACCCTCAAAAATCAGTTCAAAAATTAATCAACATTTAAATCTCATCAAATGAGTCCAAGAAAATGTTCCTCTTGTTCTCTGAAAATATTGGTAAGAGATAAAATTCAAAAAAATATTTTTGGAGTCTCAGAAATATTTATTTTGGGCATTTGAGTTAATCCAATAATTATTTGCATTGGATTTATATTTGATATATGTTAAATATAACTCCAATAATTCTAAAAATTGTGAGTGGCCTTGAATACATTTTACCAGGCCACATTATAATTTTTAGAATTTATAAAAATGATTTGGTATAAAAGCAAATCAAAACAAATTGCAAAAATAGAAACAGAACAAAAAAAACAGAGCAGAAACTCACCTGGCCTACCTGTAGCCCAACACTGTTCTGGCCCAGCTGCACTCCAGCCCACCAGGGGCAAGGTTGTCCTCAACCTTGCGCCTACCGGCAAGCCAGCGCTCGCGCGGCCGAGCGCCACCTCCTGCTTCGCGGTGGCAAGGTCTCGGGCTTTCTCTCCATGCCAGCACGACGCCCTGGTCCTCATCCTCTCTCTCCGTCGAGCGCTCTCCCCTCCTCTGTTCTTCCACGCGCAACCACCGAACACACCCGTCGCCGCCGCTTGCTGTTACCACGGCCACCGGTCCTCCCTCGCCCATCCAACGTGCTCGAGAGATCCACCACGCCGTCCCCGTCAACTCCACCGAGCTACGTGAGCTGGGAAGCACCACAACGCCCTCGACATCGTCGTCTTCCACCTCGGGCCACCGAGATCGCCGGTGCCGATTCGCGTCAACCGGGTCGTCCCCAGCCCCGTCGTCTGCACCCTTCACCTCGCTGTGAGCCCTGGTCCCTTCGCCCTTCTTCCCTCGTCGTCCGCGTGTCGTAGCATAGTACCCCGCGACCTCCTGCGTCGTCGTCCGCCATGGCCGGCAGGCCCGTGCTCCTGAGCTCTTCCGCTCACAGCCGAGCATAGCAACGCGCTCAGCGCGTCTCCAGGAGCTCAAAACACCCAACCGCTGCTCCTAACGTGCTCTGTAGTGTCGACTCAGTCGATGCCCGAACTCGGGCCACCACCAGGAGCTCGTTTCCGGCGAACTCCGGCGCCCCCGCAGCCACCCACCAGCCCCTCTGGATGCGTAAGAGCGCGGGCTACCTCCTGGTGGCTCCTGCGCGTCCAACAACCGTCTGCAGCTAAAGTCCGGTGAGTTGCCGCCACAGTTTTGGTCGTCACCGGCGAAACTCTGGTGACGGTCGATGTGGACACCATTAGGCCTAACCCAGCCAGCTAAACATCCTAGCAGCCACTGACAGTGGGCCCTAGCCCTGGTCAAATCCCAGTCAACGCTGGGTTTGACCGGGATTAGTCTATGTGAGACTGACGTGTGGACCCCACACGTCAGATTTGACCTGGACTAGCCCGTTGACTCGCTGACGTCACTAATACATCATGCTGACGCAGTAAATATTTTCTGGGAATTAAAATAAATCAGAAATGATTTGAAAATTTCAGAAAATATCCAAAACTTCTAAAAATCATATAAAATCAACCGTAACTCCAAATGAAACAAATTATATATGAAAATTGATCAGAAAAATCCAATCTTTCCATCTATACTGGTTTCATGCATGTTAGATCAACCTAACACTACTGTTTAGATGAAACAAGTTAATGCACCTTTATGACTTCATAAAATGGGTTGCATTTGAATCTTTGGTTCAAATGGACTCATTTCAATCTGTTCTAGCTTGCATTAGCCCAAAACACATTCATATTGCCATGTCATAGCATGCATCATATTGTTGCATATCGTCATGTGTTGATTGTATTCGGTGTATCTTTGGCGGTAGGTTCTGCCTCCGAGGATACCGACGATTATCCGACTGAAGGGCAGTATCCTACTACCACTCCATCAGGCAAGCAAAACCCCCTTGTTCATTCCGATACAATCCCACTTTCACACTCCTGCTCTATTTTACTGCATTAGGACAACAACGATTCAATTGTTACATGCTGCGGTAGTTGAACCCCTTTCCTCTACATGACCTGTCATTGCCACAGTAAATAGATGAAACCCACTAGCATGAGTAGGAGTTATTTGAGCCCTGATGTGCCTACTCATTCATGCTTGTTTGTCATGCCTGCTATTGCTTAGAGTTGTGTCAGGTCTGATTCATCGGGGATGAATTGGATGTGCGTGAACATGTCCTACTGTTGAGAGCTAAGTGTGTGAACACGATTTGGTAAAGGTAGCGGTGAGAGGCCATGTAGGAGTACATGGTGGGTTGTCTCATTGCAAGCCGTCCTCAGGAACTGAGTTCTGTGTTTGTGATCCATGAACAGTTACTACCACACATTGGGCTTCGGGCGCTCCAATCGCCCTCTCGACTTATTAATCAACCTGATCTCTGTCCAGGAGTTGCAACTAGTTTCTGGTGTTTGTAGGTAGTGTTAGTAGTCTACCAAGTGGCACCCGGTACAGGTGGGCTTGGGACAGACTAGGCACAGTGGCCCGGTGTACCAAGTGGCACCCGGATGGTGGGCTTGGGAACCCTGCACACATTGTTTGGGGCCGTGAGCGACACCCCCGGCCGGATCTCCTTGCGGATGGAACCCGAATAGGCGATAAACCTGGACGAGAGACTTGTGTGGTTAGTCAGGTCGTGGCCGACACCCTCGCCAGGCTTCCGCTTGAAGGTTGCCGAGATACACGACGTGTACATGGCGGTAAGTGGTGAGAGCGTGTGTGAAGAAGTACACCCCTGCAGGGTTAACATCATCTATTCGAATAGCCGTGTCCGCGGTAAAGGACTTCTAGGTTGCCTATACAGTTCATAGACAAGTGAAAGTGGATACTCTAAAATACACAAGATAAGCGTGAGTGCTATGGATGGCGTTCTCGTAGGGAGATCGGAGCGGATCCATAATGGTGTATTGATATGGTGAATATGTGGACTCGTGTGCGCCACCTCAAAAGAGTTACATGCAGTCGTAGTTCAGGATAGCCACCGAGTCAAAGCTGGCTTGCTGCAGTTAAACCCCACCATCCCCTTTGTTGATAATGATGCATATGTAGTTAGTTCTGATGTAAGTCTTGCTGGCTACATTTGTACTCACGTTTGCCTATTTTATGTTTTTGCAGAGAGACTTCAGTCTCGCTAGTAGTTCCACGTTGGACTTCGACGTTTAGCTTGTTACCTCAGCTACGATCTTGTGCCTCGGCAGGATCTAGTAGATAGTCAGGCTTCTCAGCCTTTTTCATTTGTAGATGTCTGTACTCAGACATGTTAAGCTTCCGCTTGTGCTTTGATTTGTGTGCTCTGAATGTTGGGTCATGAGACCCATGTTTGTAATATCTCGCTCCTCGGAGCCTATTGAATAAAATACTTGAGTTGTAGAGTCATGTTGTGATGCCATGTTGTATTTGCACATATCGAGCATATTGTGTGTATGTTATTGAAATGCTTGGTATGTGTGGGATCTGACTATCTAGTTGTTTATCCTTAGTAGCCTCTCTTACCGGGAAATGTCTCCTAGTGCTTCCACTGAGCCATGGTAGCTTGCTACTGCTCCGGAACACTTAGGCTGGCCGGCATGTGTCCTTCTTCGTTCCTGTGTCTGTCCCTTCGGGGAAATGTCACGCGATGAATACCGGAGTCCTGTTAGCCCGCTACAGCCCGGTTCACCGGAGTCCTTCTAGCACAGTGCTATAGCCTGGATCTACTCGCTGATGACCGACACGTTCGATGCTGGGTCATGGATGCCTGTCCCTGTAAGTTTGTGCCACTTTGGGTTTACGACTAGCCATGTCAGCCGGGGCTCCTTATCATATGGATGCTAGCGACACTATCATATACGTGTGCCAAAAGGCGCAAACGGTCCCAGGCAAAGGTAAGGCGACACCCGTGGGAATACCGTGCATGAGGCCGCAATGTGATATGAGGTGTTACATGCTAGATCGATGTGGCATTGAGTCGGGGTCCTGATAGTTTTGGTATCAGAGCTTGACTGCCTGTAGGATTACCAAGCCAAACTGGTCGAAGTCGAGTCTAGAAATTCTTTAGTTATATAAGGGAATTGATTGTGGAATGGAACGTAAGGCTCTTTTTACTCCTTATACCTCATGCCCTTCTGATCTGAGTCATCCTATCTTTCCTACGGGGTTAAGGAACTAGGCTTTCTCTTCTTTCTATCAGGATCACGTGTTACTAATCCGTAGACTTATAGGATTGACGGTTTTAAGTCTCAGTTCAATTCCTACTATCTCGTGTGTTGACAATTGATCTCGGAACCTTGATATTGTGATGCTAAGTGGTTATTCCACTATTTTACATGATGTCTCAAATCTTTTTTGAGCATTTACAGCCGTTATGCTGTCCGAGTCGTTCCAGGTTTCTAGATAATCTGATGCATTTGCAAATCCCTTCCTCCCGTTCTCGATGTTCCTTTGTGCCAGTTTAACCACACTAATCGGTGAGTTGAGGTATTCTATTGCCTTGACATATATGTTGAAGCTATTATTATGACCCTAGGCATCTTAGAGGATCACCAGGTAATCTAGCCATGTTTTGTGTTCCCAGTGTGGTGATTCTGGTCATTAATCTTGAAAGCATCCCGTGATGCCACTTCGTAGTAGGTATTCTACTTCTGGGTTTTTGAGCCCAAGATTCACCTTACTTACCTCCCGTCGATAGTGTTTGCTAGTTCCTTTAGGATACTAGTAACCTTTGCGATAGTCCTCAAGATCTGTGGTATATCCTTCTTCCAATACCATCAACCAATATGGCAGAAGTTTGGGAACCAAAAGATCACAACAAGAGTGCTCTCGATGAGTTCCCCTTCTATATTACGATTCTACCAAACCTACCTCTCTGCATGGATTGTCCGGAAGAAATATGTTGAACTCGTTCGACATTCTAATCCATGCTTCCACATCTCAGAAAATCGTATGTTCTTTGAGTTGTCCCCCTTAGTCGTCTTATGACCCTCGTCTATCAATTGATAGTCAAGAGTATGTGTGCATTCGTTTATCGATGTCTATTACTCTTGTGGTCCGTCAAGCCATTCTATTCCAGAATGACTAGGAGAAACAAACTCCAGTACCTCATGCATATCTAGGATTGGGTCAAAGAAGTTGTATTCCACAAATCAAAATGCCAATCCAGCTTTTGATCCGTTCTACCTTGGAGTATTACCATCTTTATATCAAGAATATCATGGGAATTGCACACCATCCTGTGCACTCTTGACACAGTGATACTTCTTGCCATCATTGTTCATTCCTCGGTTACGTGTTGTCGTAACAGGAATGCCGACAAGTGAACTGTGATGTGCGAAATCAATACTCCTAGCAACTGTGTTGCTTGGTAGTTTAATGGACAACAATTTCATTCTTAGCGTGTTGGATCCCGGATCATCATTCTAAGGTTGATTGTGCTACCTATTCCCTATCTCCGGTGCACTCTTTGGTCGGTGAGTTAGGATCTTCTCAATCCCTCGCTCATTTGATCATATCGTCTTGCCCTGAAAAGCAAGATTGTTCTCGAGCTTAGTAGCATATAGGTGGTTCGTGATTTTCTGAATATCTTCTCGGAAGTATCACCAGGTCGTCACCTGACCGCTATGTTGAGTTCGTGATCAAATTGGTTTATCCCTGTAAACCAACCCTTCTCCAATAGTGTGTTGGATACCCCTGAGCTGGTTGGTTAAGCTAAACAACAACTTGGAGAGTTGGAAGATAAAAGCTTTGTCCAACTTAGTTCACTCCTAGGGGATATCCTTGTGTGTGTGTGTTGAAGAGAGATGATATCTTCATCGATTGTTCCTCGTGATCAGTTGTTGAATCTATCATCTTGTCCAAACCTTGATTTGAGTGTGGGCTATCGTCAAATAAAGTTAGAACCAACGATATTTGTAATGTTGTCTTACTCGTGGTTGTTCCTTGAGCATACACCATTACATCTTTTGGTCTAACCAATACTATCACATTGTTCACATAATGGTGGAATCTCAGTGATATGGAAAATTCTGATGAGTTGCTGTTGAGCCCATCAGCTGCATTTTGTCTCCTCCATGATTCATGTTAAGCATCAACCTAGTGTTGGAAAGTTTGTAAGCAACGCCTCGTGTTCCATTCATGAAGCTTATGCTTGGATGGAAGAAGTGACTTCCTCGAATTCATGTGCATTTGGTGCAAGTTGCCGCCGTGAGTTCGAGAAAGATTGGTTTTGTTTCCTCTGGTACCATCCCAAGTCAGTTATGCATGTGCGAATGTATTTTATGGTTTGTAGATTAATTACCTCCACCCCATATGGATTCCTTAGCACACCAAGCCACTGACTGATTTGTTCAGGAAAAGGAGTTAAGTGCTAATCCATGGTAATGCACAAGACTTCGATATCCCCGATGATGGTTCCCAACCTGAACTCGGTAGTGTTTTATTATAAGACTACTACGTGGTCATGCTTGTCTGGGACAGCGTGTTCACATGTATGTAGCAGAACCATCTCATGTTTTGGAGCTTGCTATCGTAGTTCTTTTCCCAATAATCTCGCAACGTTATCTCGTCGGTTTCTGTTGCAAACTTTAATTTTTTTTCTAGACTTGATGAGTCCGGAATGTCCTGACCCCAACCAGATCTTAATCTCAGGCAGATATGATGGTTGGAACAATTCCCAAGAACTATTATATTGGTCTCTCTGTAACCCGGTAAAGTGGATGTCGTGGCCAACACACCCAGCCGGAAGACCTATTGTTGTAGTATCTTGATTGAGGAAGTTGGCCACCTCCCCATAAGGATTTCGGAGGATTTACTCCAGTGTTATTCCTTATGGATTCTTGTGCTCCCGAAGTCCGACCTTTTACTTGATGTTCTAGATACTAAACCATATCTATGAATGGGTTATGCTAGCACATCAAGGAGAACATTAGAATCGGAGTGCAAAATGTCTCTCGGCCGAACATCCAGATTTTGTTTCCTTGGCCTCGCTAAGGTGAAATCTGAGAAGGTGTTCTCTTCCTTTGCATCTGCATCGTCCATCACTATACATCATGGTAGTATGTTGTGTTGCCAGGATCCTTGTCATGGATATTGGTAAAACCTTGGTGAATATGGAAATGCTCAAGTTCTTGAGGGCACGCGCAAGCTCTAGGTTTTGTCATCAGCATTAATTGCATAGTGCTCTCAGTTTTCTCGTTTATGCTATAACCTTTCAAACAGTGGATTCACTCTCTACTGTTGGGTTTCTCCCAGTTACTAGATTCATTCCCAGTATTTGCATTTTGTTCCCAGCTAGCACTCGTCGTTGTGCCAGTCTACCATAGGTTCCACCCATTTTCGGTGATAAGCAAATCATCCCTTGCATTGTCTTCAACAAGATAGTCCACATCATCCATTCTAGTCCGAGTATGCCATTCTACCGCACTCCTCCAATGCTTATTGTGATTTGATTTCGGCTGGTATAGAGAGTTTCTATTATCTATGAATCAAAGGTAATTCTTTTTGCCACTTAAGGGATGATTCCACGAGTCACCTCCTCTAAGATGTCTCGTTAAGGTATCATGGCAATTATTTTCCTTGCTACTTTGAAACCCTCATAAAATCGTTTCTTCCGTCCTTTCCAAAGGTGTGTTTTGCCTCCCAGCTCAAGAGATGTTTCTACGTCTCATTCTGTGAGATGATCTTGTGATCATTATCCATCATTGTAGAGTTGTCTCTGAACTCGTGTTTGATGAAGATCTCGAAAGCAGAGTGGTCAAGACCAAGATGATGCAAGGAATCGACGTTCCTATGATGTGCAAGTTGGATCATGAAGATCATGCTAGTTTCGAGACCCTTGTGTCTTCTTACCTCGCGTTTTGAATCTCGGGACGAGATTCTTGTTTAGTGGGGGTGAGTTGTCACAGCCCTAGCTTAGCCCTTGCCTGACTCTGCATAAGTAGCCATGCATCATGTTTAAATTTCTGAAACTTGAATTGAGGTTAGTTGAAACCCTCAAAAAACATTTCAAAAATTAATCAACATTTAAATCTCATCAAATGAGTCCCAGAAAATGTTCCTCTTGTTCTTTGAAAATATTGGCAAGAGATAAAATTCAAACCAATATTTTTGGAGTCTCAGAAATATTTATTTTGGGCATTTGAGTTAATCCAATAATTATTTGCATTGGATTTATATTTGATATATGTTAAATATAACTCCAATAATTCAAAAAATTGTGAGTGTCCTTGAATACATTTTACCAGGCCACATTATAATTTTTAGAATTTATAAAAATGATTTGGTATAAAAGCAAATCAAAACAAATTGCAAAAATAGAAACAAAACAAAAAAACAGAGCAGAAACTCACCTGGCCTACCTGTAGCCCAACACTTTTCTGGCCCAGCTGCACTCCAGCCCACCAGGGGCAAGGTTGTCCTCAACCTTGCGCCTACTGGCAATCCAGCGCTCACACGGCCGAGCGCCACCTCCTGCTTCGCGGTGGCAAGGCCTCGGGCTTTCTCTCCATGCCAGCGCGACGCCCTAGTACTCATCCTCTCTCTCCCTCGAGCGCTCTCCCCTCCTCTGTTCTTCCGCGCGCAACCACCGAACACACCCGTCGCCGCCGCTCGCGGTTGCCACGGCCACCGGCCCTCCCTCGCCCATCCAACGTGCTCGAGAGATCCGCCACGCCGTCCCCGTATACTCCACCGAGCTACGTGAGCTGGGAAGCACCACAACGCCCTCGACGTCGTCATCTTCTACCTCGGGCCACCGAGATTGCCGGCGCCGATTCGCGCCAACCGGGTCGTCCCCAGCCCTGCCGTCTGCACTCTTCACCTCGATGTGAGCCCTGGTCCCTTTCCCCCTTCTTCCCTCGTCGTCCGCGTGTCATAGCACAGTACCCCGCGACCTCCCACGCTGCCGTCCGCCATGGCCGGCAGGCCCGTGCTCCTGAGCTCTTCCGCTCACAGCCGAGCATAGCAATGCGCTCAACGCGTCTCTAGGAGCTCAAAACACCCAACCGCTGCTCCTAACATGCTCTGTGGTGTCGACTCAGTCGATGCCCGAACTCCGGCGCCCCCGCGGCCACCCACCGGCCCCTCTGGATGCGTAAGAGCGCGGGCTACCTCCTGGTGGCTCCCACGCGTCCAACCGCTGTCTGTAGCTAAAGTCCGGCGACTTGCCGCCGCAGTTTTGGTCGTCGCCGGTGAAACTCTGGCGACGGTCGATGTGGACACCATTAGGCCTAACCCAGCCAGCTAAACATCCTAGTAGCCACTGACAGTGGGCCCTAGCCCTGGTCAAATCCCAGTCAGCGCTGGGTTTGACCGGGATTAGTCTATGTGAGACTGACGTGTGGAGCCCACACGTCAGATTTGACCTGGACTAGCCCGTTGACTTGCTGACGTCACTAGTACGTCATGCTGACGCAATAAATATTTTCTGCGAATTAAAAGAAATTAGAAATGATTTAAATTTTTTAGAAAATATCCAAAACTTCTAAAAATCATATAAAATCAACCGTAACTCCAAATGAAACAAATTATATATGAAAATTGATCAGAAAAATCCAATATTTCCATATGTACTGGTTTCATGCATGTTCAATCAACCTAACCCTGCTGTTTAGATGAAACAAGTTAATGCACCTTTATGACTTCATAAAATGGGTTGCATTTGAATCTTTGGTTCAAATGGACTCATTTCAATCTGTTCTAGCTTGCATTAGCCCAAAACACATTAATATTGCCATGTCATAGCATGCATCATATTGTTGCATATCGTCATGTGTTGATTGTATTTGATGTATCTTTCGCGGTAGGTTCTGCCTCCGAGGATACCCACGATTATCCGACTGAAGGGCAGTATCCTCCTACCACTCCATCAGGCAAGCAAAACCCCCTTGTTCATTTCGATACAATCCCACTTTCTCGCTCCTGCTCTATTTTACTGCATTAGGACAACAACGGTACAATTGTTACTTGCTGCGGTAGTTGAACCCCTTTATCCTCTGCATGACCTGTCATTGCCACAGTAAATAGATGAAACCCACTAGCACGAGTAGGAGTTGTTTGAGCCCTGATGTGCCTACTCATTCATGCTTGTTTGTCATGCCTGCTATTGCTTAAAGCTCTGTCAGGTCTGATTCATCGGGGATGAATTGGAGGTGCGTGAACATGTCCCACTGTGTGTGAGCTAAGTGTGAGAACATGATTTGGTAAAGGTAGCGGTGAGAGGCCATGTAGGAGTACATGGTGGGTTGTCTCATTGAAGCCGTCCTCAGGAACTGAGTTCTGTGTTTGTGATCCATGAACAGCTACTACCACAAATTGGGTTCCGGTAACTCGGCCCCTCTCGACTTATTAATCAACCTGATCTCTGTCCAGGAGTTGCAACTAGTTTCTGGTGTTTGTAGGTAGTGTTAGTAGTCTACCAAGTGGCACCCGGTACAGGTGGGCTTGGGACAGACTAGGCACAGTGGCACGGTGTACCAAGTGGCACCCGGATGTTGGGCTTGGGAACCCTGCTCACATCGTTTGGGGCCGTGAGAAACACCCCGGCCGGATCTCCTTGCGGATGGAACCCGAATAGGCGATAAACCTGGATGAGAGACTTGTGTGGTTAGTCAGGTCGTGGCCGACACCCTCGCTAGGCTTCCGCTTGAAGGTTGCCGAGATACATGACGTGTACATGGCGGTAAGTGGCGAGAGCGTGTGTGAAGAAGTACACCCCTGCAGGGATAACATTATCTATTCGAATGGCCGTGTCCGCGGTAAAGGACTTCTGGGTTGCCTGTACAGTTCATAGACAAGTGAAAGTGGATACTCTAAAATACGCAAGATAAGCGTGAGTGCTATGGATGGCATTCTCATAGGGAGACGGGAGCGGATCCATAGTGGTGTATTGACGTGGTGAATATGTGGACTCGTGTGTGCCACCTCAAAGAGTTACTTGCAGTCGTAGTTTAGGATAGCCACCGAGTCAAAGCTGGCTTGCTGCAATTAAACCCCACCATCCCTTTTGTTGATAATGATGCATATGTTGTTAGTTCTGATCTAAGTCTTGCTGGGTACATTTGTACTCACGTTTGCCTATTTTATGTTTTTGCAGAGAGACTTCAGTCTCGCTAGTAGTTCCGCTTGGACTTTGACGTTTAGCTTGTTACCTCAGCTACGATCTTGTGCCCTCAGCAGGATCTAGTAGATAGTCAGGCTTCTCAGCCTTTTTCATTTATAGTTGTCTGTACTCAAACATGTTAAGCTTCCGCTTGTGCTTTGATTTGTGTGCTCTGAATGTTGGGTCATGAGACACATCTTTGTAATATCTCGCTCCTCGGAGCCTATTGAATAAAATACTTGAGTTGTAGAGTCATGTTGTGATGCCATGTTGTATTTGCACATATCGAGCATATTGTGTGTATGTTATTGAAATGCTTGGTATGTGTGGGATCTGACTATCTAGTTGTTTATCCTTAGTAGCCTCTCTTACCGGGAAATGTCTCCTAGTGCTTCCACTGAGCCATGGTAGCTTGCTACTGCTCCGGAACACTTAGGCTGGCCGGCATGTGTCCTTCTTCGTTCCTGTGTCTGTCCCTTCGGGGAAATGTCACGCGATGAATACCGGAGTCCTGTTAGCCCGCTACAGCCAGGTTCACCGGAGTCCTTCTAGCACAGTGCTATAGCCTGGATCTACTCGCCGATGACCGACACGTTCGATGCTGGGTCATGGATGCCTGTCCCTGTAAGTTTGTGCCACTTTGGGTTTACGACTAGCCATGTCAGCCCGGGCTCCTTATCATATGGATGCTAGCGACACTATCATATACGTGTGCCAAAAGGCGCAAACGGTCCCGGGCAAAGGTAAGGCGACACCCGTGGGAATACCGTGCGTGAGGCCGCAAAGTGATATGAGGTGTTACATGCTAGATCGATGTGGCATTGATTCGGGGTCCTGACACTTCCTCACTCGTACAGAAAACGCCTGCTCCTCTTCTTCCACTCCTACAGAAATCCCCATCCCTCCTTCTTCCCCACTCGCACTGCCACTAGGCTCGTCTCTGGCTACTCTGCTCAAACCCGTGACCTCGGCGCGACGCCCACAAGGAAAATGGATTCGGCTGGCCCAAGCACCAAGAAGATGAGGCTCCCGCCAGCGGCGACGCCGATTGTAGATCCCGCACCCGGTAGCGCGGGGAGAAGCAGCGAGCCCCCCCCCCACCCGGATCTGAGGAACCGGTAGAACCTCCGGTGGACCGCATCAGCGATCTCCCGGACGTCATCCTTGAGGAGATCATCTCGCTTCTCCCCACCAAGGATTGCTGCCGCACACAAGTCCTCTCAACTCGGTGGCGCCCTCTATGGCGCACCGCGCCCCTCAATCTCGACTGTCGTCAGATATCTGTCCTTCCTAAATTTGATCTCATCAGAGCCATCGTCTCTTCTCACAATCAGGGCCCCGTTCAATGCCTCTGCATCTCGACAAGCTACCTGCTGTCCATAACCGGCAAGGTGGACGCTTGGCTGACATCCCCTGAATTAGGAAAACTCCAGCAGTTTGAGTTCTACCATTACCATGAAAGTTTCATACCACGAACATACCAAGAATTCGTGCCCACACCACCATTGTCCATCTCGCGGTTTTCCTCCTCTCTCCACACCGCCACCTTCACTCGGTGCCATCTACCAGACGATCTGGTACAAATGCTTCGACTCCCACTGCTAAAAAAACTTTCCCTTGTGGTGGTTTATCTGTCGGAGGCCTCACTGCACAGCATCATCCACTCCAGTTGCCCTGCCCTGGAGCGCTTGTTGATTGTTTTGGGAATAGAAATCGGTATCAGTTGTCTCCAAATAAAGTCGCCTCACCTTAAAAGCATTGGAATTTGTTTTGAAGGACAACGGCTCATCATCGAAGATGCCCCCTCACTTGAAAGGTTGCTGCTTCAAAAAATTTATACACCTTCAGAAATAACTGTCGTCTCTGCGCCGAAACTAGAGACCTTGGGTGTAATTTGTGACCCGTTTAATAATCACAAGGAGTTGGTGTTTGGCTCCTCACCTTTTCAGGTACCGTATATTATCATCTACACATTTGTAATCATATGCTGCATTTTTCATTTGTGCGCATAAGTTTTATATCATCTTGCAGTACACTTTGGGTACTAATATTATGTTATATGCTCAATGAAGAGTTCGTCCATTGATAGCCTATCAATGCTGCTTGATTCTGTCAAGATCATATATATCAGAATGTATAGTTTTGATCTGGACATAATTATTGGCTTGCTGCGATGCTTTTGATCTCTGGAGAATTTATACATAGAGGTGATGATTTCATGCACATTGAAAGCCCGTATATATTGTACTAGAATTAACTGTTCAGTTGTCGTTCTTTCGACATACTCTTTTTTCAGACCTTAACTGTTTTCAATCTTCATGTCTACTTAGGCAGAACTACATGGGGAAAACATATAACCAATCATTGGCGTAATAAGCACAAGGATTTTCTTAGTTCTCATGACATTCGTTTGAGGACAATAACGATGGGACGATATGCATCCAACCAGGCAAATAGAAGCTGTGTCACATTCTTCCCGTTGAATGCGAGGTTACTATTGTCCATGAGGCTTAATTTTTACAGCAAGAGATTTCTCACGGACGAACATGTTGAACAGCAAAAAAAGAAGTTTCAGGTGGACAAATGGGCTTCTAAACGTGCTCGGCTTCTATTTACAACAAGTTGTAGACATCCTAAAATATATATTTTTGCACATGATGTTGATTTTATGGATCAGACCGATCCATTTGTTTGTGACTACAAAAAAGAGTGGTTGGGTTAGATGTTACTGTCAGTTTAATCCGGGTTTTGTCTAAAAATTTGATGAACAATTAATCCTTGGGCTTTTTGTACCTTTTGAATGCTTGACTTGCATGTTGTTGCCCTCGTACTCCCCTCCACCTGCCACTACACTGCCACATCTTCCATGGCTGCTGTTCGTTCCAAGGCCTTGCTGTCGTTCTCCGCCTTGGTTAGCTCGTTGTGCTCGTCGCCGTCTGGTGCTGTCAACATGGTCAACAACCAAGAGGAATCGGGAGATGACTGTACGTGGAGAGGCTGACAGTAGGGACCCACCAGGGTCATTGCATTTTGCAAGCAGGTGCCTCGTTATTACAAGCCAAAACAATACTGCCTCCTAATTGTTTGACAACTAGGTTCCACGCCATTGTCAATATAGTCAATAAACGAGAAAATTACACAACGAGCGGATAACACCAGGGACCCAGCAGCTCGCCCAGTTGTTTTTCAGTTTCAGAGACGGCGCTCAACTGCGCTCTATGCGGGGCCAAGCCCTGTCTAGCCCACGCTTATGCTTTTATTAAGCACATGACGAGCCCAGTTGATATTTTTTCTTACTGAAATTGGCTAGCCCAGTTCTTTATTTTTTTGGACAACACCAAAACCGAGGCCTACTTGCTTTTCTCAGCCCTGCTGGGCTGCAAATCTTTCAAGACGAGGAGGAATAAGAAATGGGCTTCCCCAGAAAACGGGCTATAAGTTGTAAGAAATGGGTTGTAAATTTTCAAACCAAAGCCAACCGGAAATTGCATTAAAATGTCATTTTTTCCAGGATTTCTCTACTCTCTACTCTTATAAAAACCAAAGCCAACTGGCAATTACATTAAAATATCATCTTTTGACCCACAAGATAAACTACTCATACAAATGCATCTTCATGTTCCGTGCAACGAACGGGCATCTTGCTACTTAAGATTCTAAATTTCATTCATTTTTTTGCGGAGAATTGTTTTTTGAATTTTATTTTGATATAATTTTTTGAAAACTATTTTTAACGTGACTCGAAATTTCGTGATTAAAAGAGTTCGGACCCCACCGAAATATGCAAAATTTCGTTGATTTTTTTAGCAGTGCCCAGAATATATGCTCTGTAATGCTAATAAAAAGAATATGGGCTTCAAATAACCTTAAGAATTAGCAAATGGGCTGTAAATTATTGAAAATAATGGCTAATAGGTTGTATGCTGTTTTCCACAGATCTGGAGGCTGACCCCTGGGCCTACTAGGTTGACAATGATGCTGTCCTAAAAAAAATTTGATGCGTACGCAAGGCTTTTTCAACTTAGTCAACACACAACAGTGATTGTTGGATGTCCATCCAACGGCCGCCATGCTTCTTCAATCTCTGATCTTCCTGCTCTAGCCGCCCAAACCAGCGCAGGTGGGACTGCCTGCTCCCTCCTCCCTTGGCTGGCTGTGCTGCCGCCAGGCCATCCCTCTAACCACCCACACATCCTGTTATTTTCCGGTGATGTTAGCCTCACCCCGCAGCCGACCAGTCAGCGCGCGTTCTCCCCTTAGTATGGGCATACGCTGCGGTGGCTTCGTCGGCTCCGGGTGGTTCTCTTCCGGGGCCCCGCCCTCGTCCATCACGTTTGTGCTCTCGGCGCGGAGAGGTCAACTTGGTCAACAAACAACAGCCATTGGAAGAGGCTGACAGTAGGGGCCCACACAGGAAAATGCCTCCTTATTACGCGCAAAATAATGATTCCTCCACCTGATAGCTGGGACCCACCGGAAGGGTCTCTGTATTTCATGAAAAAACATTCCCCCCGCTGTCAGCTCTGACCCACCGGAAATGCCTCCTTATTATGCACAAAAAAATGAATACTGCCCCTGCTAGCTGGGACTCACCTTGGTGGGAGGCTGACTTGTGGGCCTACTAAGTTTACGGGGACGGAGGGCTTTGTCAACTTAGTCAATATGAACGACTCTAGCTCCACTGACCGTACGATGTCCATCCAACAGCCGTAGTGCTTCTTCAACCTCTGGTCTTCGTGCTCCAGCCGCCCAAACAAGCGCCGGTCGTGCCGCGTGCTCCTGCCTCCCGTGGCCGGCTGTGATGCCGCAGAGGCCTCACCGCCCCCTACTACTCCCACCACTGGCCAGGCCATCCCTCTACTCACCCACACCCCCTGTTATCCTGCGGCGACGACAGCCTCACCCTCGTACTCCTCTTCGCGTGGGCATCCACTGCTATGTCTTCCCAGGCTCCGCGTCGTCCCCTTCCTAGGCCTCACCGTCGTCCACCGCCGTGATGCTCTTGGCGCGGCGTGGTCAATGTGGTCAACAACCGACTTCCATCGGAAGAGTACTATGCGTGGAGAGGCTGACAGCTGGGTCCACGGCGGCCGCAAGGAAGTGCCTCCTTATTACGCGCAAAATAATTATTCCTCCACCTGTCAGCGGGGACCCACCGGACGGGCCACCGTATTTCGCGAAAAAACATTTCCCCCTGACTACTGGGACCCACCAGCTACATCTTCGCCCGCAAGGAAGTGCGTTCGGGCAAAAAAAAGATTTGCCCCCCTGACTGCTGGGACCCACCAGCTACATCTTCGCACGCAAGGAAGTGCGTCCGGGCAAAAAAAAACAATTCGCCCCCCTGACTGCTGGGACCCACCAGCTACATCTTCGCAGGCAAGGAAGTGTCTGACAGTCGAGACCCACCTGGTTGAAGCGTACGTAGCATTGTCATTCTGGTCACGAATGTGTACGTACATATATACTGGTCGATGTAGAGGCTCGCACATGTTGTAGTAGAGGCGCGCACGTAGCATGTACACGTACGTACAACTGCCAGGGTGCAAGAAAGAAAATACGTCCACGTATGTGTACATACGGGCGGGGTCTCGAACGCCTACTCGCGCATACGTACGGCGAGGGCTCGTGTACATGGCTGGGTCGGAACGGAGAAACAACGTCGTCGTCATGTTCATGGGGAGGCAACGGAATGCATCATGTTCATGGGGAGGCAACGGAATGCGTCGTGTTCATCGGGAGGCAACGAAACGCGTGGGAGCCAACCGGCTGGGTCAGAACGGAATGCGTGGTCGTGTTCATCGGGAGGGCTTGGACGGAACAGGCGATGGAAACGAGGCCTGGCGTACCGCAGAATGGAGGAAATGGACCTCCGACATTTGTAACGGGGTCCTGTTGATCGGGAGGGGTGTGGCGTACCGCAAAACGGAGGAAACGGACCTCTTTCGGTCGAAACGGGGGTCCTGTTGATCGGGAGGGGTGTGGCGTACCGCAAAACGGACGAAACGGACCTCCTACGATCGAAACGGGGGTCCTGTTGATTGAGAGGGGTGTGGCGTACCGCAAAACGGACGAAACGGACTTGTGTTGGAGAGCTAAGATCGAAACAGGGGTCCTGTTCATCGGGAGGGGTGAGGCGTACCGCAAAATGGGACTCCACGGGATACTGTTCATCTCCACCGTCGACCTCTTCCAGCCTCCACGGGCTACCGTCGACCTTCTCCAGCCTCCACGGGCTCCTGTTCATCTAGCCTCCACCGCGCGCTACTCCACTGGCTACAGTTCAACCACCCCTCCACCGTCTACTGTTCATCCAGCCCTCCACCGTCTACTGTTCATCCAGCCCTCCACACCACGGGGTCCTGTTCATCCCGAGGCAACGCCACCGCTCACTGTTCATCCAACCTCCCTCCCCCCCCGCAACGCTCACTGTTCATCCAATCGATCGGCTTCAGTTAGCAGCAGTAGCGAAGGAATCGCTCAATCGGGTTCAGTTAACAGCGATCGATCGATCGCTCGGGTTCAGTAACGCGTAGCCTGCAGTGCAATCGCTCGGGTTCAGTTAGAGCCCAACGCCTTGCGCGGGTTTAGTTAGAGCCAACGCCTCACACACACGTGCGTACATGTACGAGAGAAACGCGCATCGCTCCACCCCCGATCTCCCACCGTAACCAGCAACTCCCCGAAATTTTCCTCCCCCTCGCTTCTACCACGGTTTTTTTCCGTCATGGACGGCCCAAAGAATGTCATGCAGCTGCGTCTCCGGCCCGCCCAGGATGAAAAGCCCATTTTCTGTCATGATTTTTTGTCATAGAAGTAGGATCCCACCACATCTATGATGATACCGGGTTTTGTCACAATTATCGCCATAGAAGTGTCATATGTATGACAGAAAAAAATTTGTTCGGCCCAAAATGTCACGGATGTGTCTTTTTTTGTAGTGAAGACTTGTAAAATAGGCATAGTAAAGGCTATCAATGCCACTTTTATTGAAATAGAAGATGCAAAACATTGTTCTAGATAAAAGAAAGAAAATCCTAACAAAATTAATTGAGGCTCCAAGCAAAACACATATTATGTGGTGAATAAAAATATAGCTCCAAGTAAAGTTACCGATGAACGAAGACGAAAGAGGGGATGCCTTCCGGGCATCCCCAAGCTTAGGCTCTTGGTCGTCCTTGAATATTACCTTGGGGTGCCTTGTGAATCCCCAATCTTAGGCTCTTTCCACTCCTTATTCCATAGTCCATCGAATCTTTACCCAAAACTTGAAAACTTCACAACACAAAACTCAACAGAAAACTCGTAAGCTCCGTTAGTGTAAAATAATAAATCACCACTTTTGGTACTGTTGTGACCTCATTCTAAATTCATACAGGTGTAATATCTACTGTATTCCAACTTGTCTATGGTTTATACCCTCCGATACTACTCATAGATTCATCAAAATAAGCAAACAACACATAGAAAACAGAATCTGTCAAAAACAGAACAGTCTGTAGTAATTTGTATCAAACTTATACTTCTGGAACTCCAAAAATTCTGAAATAAATTGGTGGACCTGAGGAATTTGTCTATTAATCATCCGAACAAAGAATCAACTTAAAATCTCTCTCTAGTAAAAAAGGGCAGCTAATCTCGTGAGCGCTAAAGTTTCTGTTTTTTACAGCATGATCATAAAGACTTCACCCAAGTCTTCCCAAAGGTTCTACTTGGCACAAACACTAATTAAAACATAAAACTACATCTAACCAGAGGCTAGATAGATTATTTATTACTAAACAGGATCAAAGGCAAAGAACTAAAATAAAATTGGGTTGCCTCCCAACAAGCGCTAACGTTTAATGCCCCTAGCTAGGCATGATGATTTCAATGATGCTCACATAAATGATAAGAATTGAAACATAAAGAGATCTTCATGAAGCATATGGATAGCATATTTAAGTCTAACCCACTTCCTATGCATAGGGATTTTGTGAGCAAACAACTTATGGGAACAATAATCAACTAGCATAGGAAGGCAAAACAAGCATAACTTCAAAACTTTAAGCACATAGAGAGGAAACTTGATATTATTGCAATTCCTACAAGCATATATTCCTCCCTCATAATAATTTTCAGTAGCATCATGAATGAATTCAACAACATAACCGTCACATAAAGCATTCTTTTTATGATCTACAAGCATAGAAATTTTATTACTCTCCACATAAGCAAAATTCTTCTCTTTCGAAATAGTGGGAGCAAACTCAACAAAATAACTATCATGTGAGGCAAAATCCAATTGAGAACTAAAATCACGATGACAAGTTTCATGGTTATCATTATTCTTTATAGCATACATGTCATCATAATAATCATCATAGATAGCAACTTTATTCTCATAATCAATTGGAACCTCTTTCGCAATAGTGGATTCATCACTAAATAAAGTCATGACCTCTCCAAATCCACTTTCATAGTTATCACAATAAGATTCAACACCCTCCAAAATAGTGGGATCATTAATTCCTGAAGTTGACACTCTTCCAAACCCACTCTCATCAATATAATCATCATAAATAGGAGGCATGCTATCATCATAATAAATTTGCTCATCAAAACTTGGGGGACAAAACATATAATCTTCATCAAACATAGCATCCCCAAGCTTGTGGCTTTTCATATCATTAGCATCATGGGTATTCAAAGAATTCATACTAACAACGTTGCAATCATGATCATCATTCACATATTTTATGCCAAGCATTCTATGTAATTCTTCTTCTAGTACTTGAGCACAATTTTCCTTCCCATCATTTTCACGAAAGACATTAAAAAGATGAAGCATATGAGGTTCCCTCCATTCCATTTTTTGTAGTTTTCCTTTATAAAATAAACTAGTGATAAAACAAGAAACTAAAAGATCTGATTGCAAGATCTAAAGATATACCTTCAAGCACTCACCTCCCCGGCAACGGCACCAGAAACTGCTTGATGTCTACTACGCAACCATCTTCTCGTAGATGTTATTGGGCCTCCAAGTGCAGAGGTTTGTAGGACAATAGCAAATTTCCCTCAAGTGGATGACCTAAGGTTTATCAATCCGTGGGAGGCGTAGGTTGAAGATGGTCTCTCTCAAACAACCCTGCAACCAAATAACAAAGAGTCTCTTGTGTCCCCAACACACCCAATACAATGGTAAATTGTATACGTGCACTAGTTCGGCGAAGAGATGGTGATACAAGTGCAATATGGATGGTAGATATAGGTTTTTGTAATCTGAAATTATAAAAACAGCAAGGTAACAACTAATAAAAGTGAGCGTAAACGGTATTGCAATGCTAGGAAACAAGGCCTAGGGTTCATACTTTCCCTAGTGCAAGTTCTCTTAACAGTAATAACATAACTGGATCATATAACTATCCCTCAACATGCAACAAAGGGTCACTCCAAAGTCACTAATAGCAGAGAACAAACAAAGAGATTATTGTAGGGTACGAAACCACCTCAAAGTTATTCTTTCGGATCGATCTATCATAGAGTTCGTACTAGAATAACACATTAAGACACAAATCAACCAAAACCCTAATGTCACCTAGATACTCCAATGTCACCTCAAGTATCCGTGGGTATGATTATATGATATGCATCAAACAATCTCAGATTCATCTATTCAACCAACACATAGAACTTCAAAAGAGTGCCCCAAAGTTTCTACCGGAGAACCAAGACGAAAACGTGTGGCAACCCCTATGCATAAGTTCACGAGCGGAACCCACAAGTTGATCACCAAAACATGCATCAAGTGGATCACGTGAATATCCCGTTGTCACCATAGATAAGCACATGCAAGACATACATAAAGTGTTCTCAATTCCATAAAGACTCAATACGATAAGATCACTTCAAAGGGAAAACTCAATCCATTACAAGAGAGTAGAGGGGGAGAAACATCATAAGATACAACTATAATAGCAAAGCTCGCGATACATAAAGATCGTACCATCTCAAGAACACGAGAGAGATCAAACACATAGCTACTGGTACAGACCCTCAGCCCTGAGGGTGAACTACTGCCTCCTCGTCATGGAGAGCGTCGGGATGATGATGATGGCCACCAATGATGGTTCCCCCCTCCGGCAGGGTGCCAAAACAGGGTCCCGATTGGTTTTTCGTGGCTACAGAGGCTTGCGGCGGCGGAACTCCCAATCTATTCTACTCCTCGATGTTTTTAGGGTATATGGATATATATATATATATATATATATATATATATATAGGTGAAAGAAGTCGATCAGGGGAGCCATGAGGGGCCCACGAGGGTGGGGGCGCGCCCAGGGGGTAGGGCACGCCTCCCTACCTTGTGGCTTACTTGAAGCTTCCCTGACGTCTACTCCAAGTCTCCTGGATTGCTTCCATTCCAAAAATAACTCTCTCGAAGGTTTCATTCTGTTTGGACTCCATTTGATATTCCTTTTCTTCGAAACACTGAAATAGGCAAGAAAACAACAATTTGGGCTGGGCCTCCGGTTAATAGGTTAGTCCCAAAAATAATATAAAAGTGTTTAGTAAAGCCCATAAATATCCAAAACAGATAATATAATAGCATGAATACTTCATAAATTATAGATACGTTGGAGACATATCAGACACATTCTCCTCGCTCGTTGCTATGCTTCTCCTAGATAGATCTTGCGTGAGCGTAGGAATTTTTTTTAATTACTACATTCCCCAACAGTGGCATCCGAGCGAGGTCTATGCTTAGATGTTATATGCACGAGTAGAACACAATGAGTTGTGGGTGATAATAGTCATACTGCTTAACAACAATGTCTTACTTTGATTCAGCGGTATTGTTGGATGAAGCGGCCTAGACCGACATTACATGATTGCGTTCATGAGACTGGTTCTATCGACGTGCTTCGCACATAGGTGGCTAGTGGGTGTCTGGTTCTCCAACTTCAGTTGAATTGAGTTTGACTACGCCCGGTCCTTGTTGAAGGTTAAAACAACACACTTGACGAAAAATCATTGTGGTTTTGATGCGTAGGTAAGAACGGTTCTTGCTAGAAGCCCGTAGCAGCCACGTAAAACTTGCAACAACAAAGTAGAGGACGTCTTACTTGTTTTTGCAGGGCTTGCTGTGATGTGATATGGTCAAGACGTGATGTTATATAAATTGTTTTATGAGATTATCATGTTTTGTAAAAGTTATCAGCAACTAGTAGTAGCCTTATGGTTGCTTTATTGTATGAAATGCAATCACCATGTAATTGCTTTACTTTATCACTAAGAATTCGTAGAAGCAATAGCTGGCGAGACGACAAGGTTGCTATGATGGAGATCAACGTGTCAAACCGGTGACGATGGTGATTGTCGGTGTCAAAACCGGCGGATCTCGGGTAGGGGGTCCCGAACTGTGCGTCTAGGCGGATGGTAATAGGAGACAAGGGACACAATGTTTTTACCCAGGTTCGGGCCCTCTCGATGGAGGTAAAACCCTACTCCTGCTTGATTGATATTGATGATATGGGTAGTACAAGAGTGGATCTACCACGAGATCAAGGAGGCTAAACCCTAGAAGCTAGCCTATGGTATGATTGTTGTTCGTCCTATGGACTAAAACCCTCCAGTTTATATAGACATCGGAGAGGGCTAGGGTTACACAGAGTCGGTTACAATGGTAGAAGATCTACATATCTGTATTGCCAAGCTTGCCTTCCACGCCAAGGAAAGTCCCATCCAGACACGGACGAAGTCTTCAATCTTGTATCTTCATAGTCTTGGAGTCCGGCCAACAATGATAGTTCAGCTATCCGGACACCCCCTAGTCCAGGACTCCCTCAGTAGCCCCTAAACCAGGCTTCAATGACGACGAGTCGGCGCGCATATTGTCTTTGGCATTGCAAGGTGGGTTCTTCCTCTGAATAACTTCATAGAAGATTGTGAACAGCAGGACAGTGTCTGGCTCTGCAAAATAAATTCCACATACCACCATAGGGAGAATAATATTTACACAAGTTCAATCTGCTGACGTATTTCACGGCGTGATGTCACCCACGGCCAAGCCTTTACTCGAATCATTTTTGTCATACCACCTCAGCGCGTTTAGCGAAGCAGTTTCCTTGGCACGTCTTATCGAAGTAGAGATTGTGTCCCCTTGTTCCGGGATTCTCATCAATACGGACGTGGGTAACCCAATCGCGCCCGTTGCCACGCCTCCTCCATCAAAGGCGAGTTCCAAACGGTCACGGGGACGGCTCTTGGTATTCTACCCCTTTATAATGAGACCAAGGCCTGTTCCTTTTCTTCAATCCTCAATCAAATCCGCCCCTCGCCCCGAGTTCCAACACCCAAGACTCCAGATTTGGGTGCTTCGGACTTTCGACAATGTCCGGTTCCGACCTTCAGTGCCGGTGGATGCCCTCTTCCGTCATGGAAGAGGACGTGCTAAAGCTGGGAGACGCCAGGTACCTAACCTATGAGATTTCGCGTAGGTTGCCCGTCCAAGGGCAAGTCATTCCCACTCCCGAGTCTGGTGAGAGCGTCGTGTTCATGTCTCACCTCCGTCGGGGTTTAGGCTTCCCGATGGATCCCTTCGTGAGAGGGCTCATGTTTTACTATGGGCTAGAATGCCATGACTTGGCTCTGGAGTCTATCCTCCATATCTCATCGTTCATTGTTGTCTGCGAAGCCTTCCTCCGCACTACCCCTCACTTCGGTTTGTGGCTCAAGACCTTCAATGTGGAGCCGAAGATGATCGAGGGGCGACAAGCAGAGTGCGGAGGGGCAGTTATAAGTAAGAGGGCCGACGCTCCATGGCCCGAGGGCTCTTTTCAAGAGGAGCTCGGCTTGTGGCAACAGGAGTTGTTCTATATCACCGCTCCCAGGGGCAGCAGGCAGGTGCCGCCACCCGCCTTTCGCTCGGGCCCTCCACAACAGCTGGCGTCATGGGTCAATAAAGGGCTTGACTGGGGGGGCGTCCAAGGACGTACCAATATTGTAGGGCCGGATTCGAGACCTCCAAGAGAGGGAGATCAATCTAATCGTAGTGACGCAGGTTATGCTGATTCGGCGCCTTCTGCCCTGCATACGCTACCCCCTCCATCTATGGGAATTCAATCCGGAGGGGCCTCGAGCTCTTCAACACTTCATGGGTACGACACCCGTGGAGATGTATAAACTGTTCTTCGGATCACAAGAGATGTGTCCGGACTTGACGAAGGACGCCGGCCTAAGCTGCAATCCCCCGGATACTCAATAGTCTTGTGTCCGGACATACCATTCGTTTGTATATCATGGATTTGCCTTTTAACCAACCATCCTTTGAACATGAGTGGATAGCGCAAGCAAAACTGATACGGTGTCCGGCCCCCCTCTCGGAGACCACGCCGGATTCCGTGTTAGTCAAGATGCTGGAGGTTGCGCCTTCAGAAGAGGGCGAAGGGGAAAACAGATAAACTACCGCCTCCACTAAGGAGGCTTTCAAGAAAGGGGGGATCGAGAATCCCTCCTTCTAGGGGGAGAAGAGGACTGCTTCCGAAGGTCCGGAGGCTAAGGCCTCAAAGCGGGGGAAGAAATCTTCACCGGAGGGTCCTGCGCCAGGAGAAGCCCCGGCCGCACTGTCTCCCCAAGGGAATCAGCCCTCCAGCGAGCCGTAAGTAGAAAAAGGGGAGTTTTTGTAATAAGGGACATCCCTATTTTTATTTCTGAGGATAACCGAAGTTTTTACCTTGTAGTTCGGATCTCAGCCCTTCTCAGCTGAGCTCATCTTCGGGGGATCTTCGTCCGGAGATGATGGAGAGCGAGACGCCTCCATCTTCCGCACCATCAAGCGGGCGGACGACCCTGAGGTGTCGTCGCGGAGGGTCTTCCCGAGTCCGGTGGGGCCGGAGAGTTCGGCACCAACTGGTGTACGGCCGGAGGAGCTGAAGGATCTGCTCGAGAGGGCGTCTATCTCAGAGGATCACCGTACATTAATGAGTATGGTGATTGAAAGGATTTCATCCACTAAGAGAGGGTTGCATGAGGCCGTCAGGAGTTTGCTGACGGGGTTTGAGGTACGTAAAAATGACATACCTTTTGACAGTTTTGCACATAGAGTGCGCCCTGTATAGATAGTAGCCCCTGAGACTCAGTATGTTGTCAAAAGTGACGACATGCCGAGGATCATAATCTCGGTGTTAAGATGTCGTCGTTCCTAATCAGGGGGCGGAGCGTTCGGTGGCCACCTGGACTGATAGAGTTGCCGAGCTGAAGCGGCAACTGGACGTTGCGGATGCAGACATCGCGCTGGTCAATAAGCGACTTGACGAGTCACAAGGTGGGTGGTTTCTCTGCGGTCACCTGGTAAGGGAGATGATGCCCACGCCTTACAACATGTATGCTTGATGCAGATGGCGCCGCTGCTATGGAGGGCCATCGGGCAGAGCTTGCTCGAGCCAAGGAGCAAGCCAGAAGGAGTGATGCGGCTGCGTCGAAGGCGGACGGAGAGCTAAAAGCCGAAAAGGCTGCTCACTACCGAAGCAGGGAGGAGATGGTTGGAATGGCCGTAAAGCTTAAGGATGCTACCGACCGCTATGAGGTTCTTGGAAGAGAACGCCGAGCGGGGCAAGAGGACCTGAAGAAGGCCACCGCCGAAGCCAAGGATGTGCGTTCTGCAATGAGGGCTATAAAGGAGGAGCTTCGTCAGGCCAGAGACATTGCGACTGGAAAGCCCTTCCTGCTGCGTAGGAAGTTCACGGATCAAAAGTATGCTCAGTTAGGCCAGTTGTGGGGTGCGGAGGATCCTTATCTGAATTTGGCGGCGAGTGCGGCGGACGCAGTCGTCCACTTCCGAAGCCAAAAGGGTAACGGAATGGAAGAGCTTTTTTGGTCTCAATTCCATAGTCCAGAGCGTCCACTTCTGTTAACTGATCGGTTGGCTGAGTGGGCTGAGCTAAATAGGTTGTCCGGACTTGCCATGAAGGATGTCGTGGCTCATCTGTGGCCAGAAAGGCCCAAGCCGAAGACTTATTTTGGCTTAGTGCAGCAATTCCTTGATGCGGTGCCGCATATCAAGGCGATGAAGCGGTCGGCATGCATAGAGGGTGCACGGATGGCTCTCGCTCGTGTCAAAACATGCTGGGCAGAGATGGACGCCACCGATGTTGCATCCGGGGGTACTGACAGAAGCCGATTACCCGCCAAGCACTATTTTGAGGAAGTCCTGCAGGGTGCTCATTTAATAGAGTCACAGTGCTCGAAAAACGTTATGTTCAAATGACATGTATGATTTTAAAATCATATTTATAATATAAGTGCTTTTTATACTTGTGCGTTCAAGTATTGAAATATCTCCTGTGCGGCCGTTAATGTATATGTATATATAACCTGAAAGATGGCAGTCTTCGGCTTCAGCCCCCACGCACATGGTGCGGGGTGTTTGCAAAAAGGCGCATTTTCACACTTAATCCAACGTCTTGGTCCTGTGAAGGAGGTGGTAGCGTAGCAAACTAGGCAACCGGACTATAATGCTTTATCACTTTCACTTAGCCATGGGAGTTCGAAGGTGGGGCTACGATATAGCCCCTAGGGGCACCGCGCTCTCTGAATTCGGGGCGTGTATGTGCCTGACCGGGAAACGGTCCTTCGTCAAAGCGGAGGAATTCTAGACATTCCGGTAGTCGATCGAGTTGTTGACCAGTCTCTCGCTATATCATGACAGTCAGTTTTTGGCTTTCTCTACTGAGGTGCTCGCCAGGCCGAACCGGGGCACAATCGCAGTAGTTCTCCTGGTGTCGCGTTAGCCGATGATACGGAACGTAAGGCAGCAAGACACAGGAGCCGGGAAAACCCAACATTTGACCAAAGACATGATTCGGAGCTGATGCATATAAGGCCTAACTCGAGACGCCGAACACTCCCTGAGGTATTCGGTCTTTATGATAACGGGCAGAACGATGCCCTAAGCCCCTAGTGTCCAGGTACGCGCGAAAACTTCTGATGCGGCCGATGCCAAAACACCAGCCTCCTCCTCGGTTATGGTAAGAAACCGGGTGATGTGTATCAACAAGAGACTGTAAAAAAGGTTTACGCAGGGTCTTAATCTGGAAAGAATCCTTGTAACGGATCCCTACTGCACATCTGCACCTGTGTCTCCGTTGTGCTGTATCCTGGACGGGTGTAGCACGTTGTTCATCTGAAAAAGAGAAGAACTTAGTTTTGAAAAATATCGTGCAAAAAATGTATTTAAAACAGAGTATGATTAAAAGATGAATAAAGTTGAGCTTTATTGGCTCTTCATTGTTCATGCGTGCAGCCCCTTGTAAAGGGATATGTGGCTAGGAAGCCCCTTGTTTATTTATGCCGGACTCGCCTAACCGTGTCCGGGGTCTGAATGACTTGTTTTTAGGGGCTTTGATCAGCAAGGCCAGATTTGTATGTGGCTGTCAAGGCAGTCTTGCGTTCTTCCGTGGTCGAGGAACACTTGAAGTTACCTTTTAATGAGATGATATCGCGTGGACCGGGCATTTTAAGTGTAAGAGACGTGTAATGCGGTATTGCATTAAAGCGAGCGAAAGCTTCGCGTCCCAATAGTGCTTGATGGCTACTTTTAAATGGGGCGATATGGAAGATTAGCTTTTCACGATGGAAGTTGTCGGGTGAACCGAACACAACTTCTAGTAGTACGGAGCCCGTACAATTGGTATAAGGGCCTGGCGTCACTCCTTTAAAGGAAGTGCTGCTATGGCAAATTTTGGTAGGGTCTATCCCCATTCTGCGGATTGTGTCCTAGTATAGCAGGTTTATATCGCTGCTGCCATCCATTAGGACTTGTGTAAGTTGTAGTCCGTCGATTATAGGTGTCATGCCCAATATGCGTCCCTATCCAAAAGGAACTCGAAGGTCCCACCAAGGATAGACCCGCATATTGAAACGCTTTTGCAAGGTGGATATCATTACATCAACATTACATAATAGATGGGGATACATACAAAAGGCATACAATGCCACACAAATACAACAATACATCATACATAAGATCCACATCCGAACTACGGATGAAACACAAACAGAAAGTCAAACGACATCCACCCTGCTAGCCCAGGCTGCCGACCTGGAACCTATACCCTGATCGAAGAAGAAGCAGAAGAAGAACTCCAAACCATCAAACATCGCTCTCGCGTCATGATCATCACATAACCTGTACCTGCAACTATTGTTGTAGTAATCCGTGAGCCACGAGGACTCAACAGTCCCATTACCATGGGTATCAAGACTAGCAAAGCTTAATGGGAAAGGAAGGGGTAAAGTGGTGAGGTTGCAGCAGCGACTAAGCATATATGGTGGCTAACATACGCAAATAAGAGCGAGAAGAGAGCAAGCGGAACGGTCGTGAAGCTAGCAATGATCAAGAAGTGATCCTGAACTCCTACTTACGTCAAACATAACCCAGAAACCGTGTTCACTTCCCGGACTCCGCCGAGAAGAGACCATCACGGCTACACACTCGGTTGATGCATTTTAATTCGGATCTGGTGTCAAGTTATCTACAACCGGGCATTAACAAATTCCCATCTTCCACATAACCGCGGGCACGGCTCTCGAAAGTTTATACCCTGCAGGGGTGTCCCAACTTAGCCCATGATAAGCTCTCGCGATCAACGAAGGATATACCTTCTCCCAGGAAGACCCGATCAGCCTCGGAATCCTGGTTTACAAGACATTTCAACAATGGTAAAACAAGACCAGCAAAGCCGCCCGATGCGCCGACAATCCCGATAGGAGCAGCACATATCTCGTTCTCAGGGAAACACCGGATAAGTCAAGCTACGAGTAAAACCAGACCTCGAGTTTCCCTGAGGGGGCCCCGCAGGCTTCTCGGTTCGGACCAACACTTAAAGAAGCACTGGCCCGGGGGGGCTATAATAAAGATGACCCTTGGGTTAATTACTCCCAAGGGAAAGGTAGGTGGTGGTGAGGCAAATGGTAAAACCAAGGTTGGGCCTTGCTGGAGGAGTTTCATTCAAAGTGAACTGTCAAGGGGGTCCCATAAATCACCCGACCGCGTAAGGAACGCAAAATCCGGGAACATAATACCGGTATGATGGAAACTAGTGCGGCAAGAGTGGAACAAATCACGAGGCATAAGGCCGAGCCTTCCACCCTTTACCAAATATATAGATGCATTAATTAAATAAGAGATATTGTGATATCCCAACAAAATCATGTCCACCATGGAGTAATCTTCAACTTCACCTGCAACTAACAATGCTATAAGAGGGGCTGAGCAAAGCGGTAACACAGCCAAGCAACGGTTTGCTAGGAAGGGTAACAAAGGTTAGGGGCTGACCTGGCAATTGGGAAGGCTTGAGGAACAAGTGATAGGTGGTGCAGCATAGCGATAGAACGAAGCAACTAGCATGGCAATGATAGTAATGAGATCCAAGGTAGCGGTCATCTTGCCTGAAATCCTGCAAGGAAGAAGAACGAGTCCATGAAGAAGATGAAGCCACGAAGACGAACCACACGTAGACGAACGCATCCTCACGATCGCAACAAACGAGAACTATTGAGAAGAAGCACACAACATAGTAAACACACCACACATAGACAAGACATGATGCACAACCAAGCATGATGCATGAGAAAGCAACATGAAGCTACTCATGGCAAGAGACGATGCAAACAAGAACAACACATCAAGGCAAGTTTAAATGAGGCCGGGAACAACATAAACAATTCCGATAAGTCCTCATATGCAAGTTTCAAAGTTGTTCCAGATCTGAATAAACCTTATGTTCAAGTTGTTAAACAGCAAGTTAAGATGCACCAAGATGATCTACACGAGATTCTAGTCAAGTTACATATAAAGTTCATTAGATTCGGAGCTACGGTCTAGAAGATATGAGCAAAACAAGTTAAGCATGGCATTGATGCAAAATGCATCCAAACATCAAGCAAACACCTCAAAACAAGTATGCAACATGATAATATGAAACTACATGCAAAATCAAGCAAGTTTCATATAGAGCACACTCAAAACGGAGCAACGGTTCAACACATACACTCTATACAAGTTATAGCAACAATCTGTCCATAACAGCAACTAGGCATCTTACAAGCATCAAAACAACAAGCTACAACACCCCAACATAAGAACAAGAGGCATGAGCATGAAGTACAGGTAAAGCATGACAAGACATGAACACTGAGCTATCTCCAGAAAAGAGTAGAACATGCTCAAAAGGACATGGGAAGATTGCAAATAATAACAGTTTCAGGCTTGGCAGAAATAACATCATGTTGCAATGTTTAGAGCTATCAAACAACATGCTACAAGAACTTAACATGGCGAGCAAAGGCATGGCATGAATGTACTAAACTCATAGAAGAACTGTCCCTTACTGACCATGAGCCAAAAAGGCATAGAAAATATGATGGCACCCATGTAAACATGGCAAAAGATATGACAGATTCAAACATGGCAGGAACAACGATAAGTAGGCATGTTGGTGAGCTTGAACCACTCACTACAGAGGCAATACATGGCATGGCAAGGCAACCAACAGTAATAATACAAGTTTGTGAAGCTAATAATGGCAAGATCAAGTTCATAGGGTGCATGGATAACTAACAACAAACATGGCAACATTGAACTTAATGTTAACAGGCTGACAGCAACATTATTTAGCAAGTTTGGAGCAAGATAACAACATGTTACAGCAGGGTATAAATGCAACCAGGGGCATGAATGGATAGAGCATGACATGTATAACAAAACATCCTTAGTGAACATCTCCAGATTATGCATAGAATGACTTGTAGCATCAGGTTTACATAGCATCATAATATAACAGAATCAGCCTAGCAAAACAGCAACAGCAAGTACCCTACTTAACAAGCTCGATGAACTCACTACAAGACCCACAAAAATACATGGATGGCACCACTGTGAAGATGGCATGGCATACTTCAAAACACATGTAGACATCAAGCTCATAGGATGCACACATCAAATGCAACAAAAATGACAAATCATCAAGTTATAACAGTTTCAGCAGATTAACATCATGTAGCACTCTTCGAACGATGATTCAGGCATCAAGATGGACTCAAATGAACATGATGCAATCAAATTAAATGAACTACTCGTCGAGGCGAACAATTTGACATATTACGCGCACGAAACGGAGCAGTATGCAGCAAGTTATGACATGTCAAAGATGGCTCCAGAATATCCAAATTTCGGGGACTTAGAGAAAACGAGGGGGAAGAAAGTCAACCGTCAGATCCAGATCGAGGCGGGGCCGAGCTCGCGGGAGAGCTCGTCGAAGACGGGCGGTGCGGCGGTCGGAGTGGTCGGGGAAGGTCGCCGGGGTGCGGGGGAGCCGGATCCGTCGGCGGTGGTGGTGGCCGGCAAGGAGGTGCTCCGGCACGGCGGCCGAGGGCGGCGGAGGGAGCGCGCCGGCGGGGACGGGTCACCGGAGGAAGGCGGGGCGGCGAAGCTCGCCGGTGGGACGGCGGCCACGGGAGGAGTCGGCGGGCGGCGGCACCGTGGCCGCGGTGGTGGCGGCGGGCGTGGAGCTCGGGGCGAGCGGAGGCGGGCACGGCGAGGCAGCGGGCCGGTGCCGAAGGCGGGCGGCGGCGGCCGGACTTCGGCGGGGCGGTGGAGCTCGCGAGGGCACGGGGGCGGCGAGGCATGGCCCGGCGGCGGTGGAACGGGCCGCGGGGCCGGAGATGGGCCCGGGCGGGCTGGCGGCAGCGCGGTCGGCGGGAGCCACGTGGCGCTTGGCGATTGGCTGTGGACGACGGGCGGACGCGTCCGGTCCAGATCGGACGTGTCCGGCGGGCGAGAGGAGCGGGGCTAGGGTTTCGGGGGGAATTGATCCGAAAAATGGAGAGGGGAAGACGTTTTTATAGGTAGATGGAGCTAGGAGAGTCCAAATGAGGTTCGGTTTTCGCCCACACGATCGTGATCGAACGACCGAGAGCATGGAGGGGGTTTGGATGGGTTATGGGCCACTTTGGAGGGGTGTTGGGCTGCAACAAAAGAGGGCTTTGCGGTTACCCGGTTAACCATTGGAGTATCAAACGGAATCCAAATGGGACGAAACTTGACAGGCGGTCTACCGGTGCTATACCAAGGCCGCTTGGCAAACGTCGAGCCATTCTGAGAAAGTTTAACACCCGCTCACAATGAGAGACAAAAAGGGAGACGCCGGGGGAACATAGGAGTGCCGGATTGCAAAATGGACAACGGGGAAAAAGCTCGGATGCGTGAGACGAACACGTATGCAAAATGAGATGCAAATGATGACATGATAAAATGCAACACGCAAGCAAATGACATGGCAACAACAGCAAATAACTGGCGGACACCTGGCGCATCGAATCCGGGGCGTTACAATAGGATCCAATATCAAAGCAGTCCATCCTGTGTTTCGAATACTTCTGGAGTAATCCTGATGGTCGAAAGTAATTGGTTTTGACATCCAATTTCGGGACTCCGCTGGGGTGGACCGTGCGGTGCGTACTTTAGTAGGTGCTGCCCTATTTTTCCTTGTTATCACTTGAAGTGAATTTACTGTTTTGAATTCTTGTGGGAAATTCTTTTGTTTGCCGGCGCTCTGCTTGTGGGGTTCGTCATCGTCCTCGCTTGGTGTGTCGAGACCCTTGTGTTCGACGTTAAGTCGGCCGGACTGCTAGAAGACCCAACAATCTCTGTGGGTATGGTTTGCAGGCTTCCCGGGGGTACTGTGGATTTGACATATCCTGTACAATATTTTGTTTAGGTTGGATAGCTCGTCACTGTTATCCTTAGGAGGCAGTGTTTTGTTGTTCGGCCGAGAGCTTTTGAACCCGGCGTTGACCACCGCGTTCTTTGGGCCATTTTCCTTAGTCCGACGCTGGTCTTTTCTGCGTCGTGGCTTCCCATTTCCATCCCTGACCTCGGATTTACTTGGGTCGCTGGTGCTGCATCTTGCCAGCCAGCTATCTTCTCCTACGCAAAAGCGGGTCATCAGACTTGTTAGTGCGGCCATTGTCCTTGGTTTTTCCTGGCCGAGGTGTCTGGCGAGCCATTCGTCTCGGACGTTATGTTTGAAGGCTGCTAAGGCTTCGGCGTACGGACAGTCGACTATTTGGTTCTTTTTGGTGAGGAACATGTTCCAGAATTTGTGGGCTGACTCTCCGGGCTATTGGGTTATGTGACTTAAATCGTATGCATCGGGAGGGCGGACATAGGTCCCCTGAAAATTTGCCCGAAACGCATCCTCGAGCTCTTCCCAACTTCCAATATTATTTTCTGGGAGGCTTTTGAGCCAATGCCGGGCTGGCCCTTTGAGCTTGAGGGGTAGGTATTTTATGGCATGGAGATCGTCTCCTTTAGCCATATGTATGTGTAGGATGTAATCTTCAATCCAGACTCCGGGGTCTGTTGTTCCGTCGTATGCCTCCATGTTTACGGGTTTGAATCCCGCTGGAAATTCATGATCCAGTACCTCATCGGTAAAACATAGGGGGTGTGTGGCGCCCCTGTATTTAGGTGTACCATTATTTTCGAGCACTCGACGTGTTGTGTTGCTCCCTGGAGCCTTCTTTCTTGGCCCATAGATGGACCTGACCGGGCCATCGTTTTTACGAGGATCCTTATGTGGATCGTGTGCCGGCTTGTGTGCGGCGCCGCTTGCTACTCTTTGCTTGTCATGTGGTCGTCTATCCGACCAGGCGGCCTCTTTGTTCTTTGACTGTGGGGGCTCTACGGCCTCCTCGTCGAATTCGGGCAACAGCTTGTGCTTCGGGTAGCTCTTTGCTTGGTGACTATCGCCGTATTTATCTGCGGTCTTGAGTACTTTGCTCCATCTCAATCTGAGTACGTCTTCCGCTGTGTTGAGCTTCCGCTTCTGCTTCTTCAAACTTCTTGCAGTGACGACGAGCCTTTTGTGGAGGTTCTTATGCTCAAGTGATGTGTCTGGCGTGAGATCATCTGGACTGTTGTTTTCATCGGAGATGGGTTGCTCGTCCAATTCATCCTATTCAGACGGTTGTTTGGTGGCATGTTTGTCGTCCAGTGGTTCGCCCTGCTCTTCGGCTGGGTCTGTCTGGGTGCTGTTGTTGTCGAGGCGGGACTACGGGCGGCGTTTGTGTCGCCGTTTTGGCTGTTTTTTGGGGGAATTGTCCTTCGCCGCGTCCCGTTGTCGTCTCCGGCATCGTCGTCCATATTGTTGATGTCTTCGGAGTCGAATTCTAGCATGTCGGTTAGATCGTCGACAGTGCCTACAAAGTGGTGGTGGGTGGGCTTTGAATTTCTTCGTCGTCCGCACCCCAACCCTCCTGACCGCAGTTCAGCCAGGGCTCTCCTGATAACGAGAGATGCTTTAGTGAATTCAGGATGTCGCCGAAGGGCGAGTGCTGAAAGATGTCCGCAGCTATGAACTCCATGATCGGCGCCCAATCGGATTCGATTGGCAGGGGCGCGGGAGGTTCGGAGTCCGGCGAGGAGTCCGGCACCTCGGAGTCACGAGCTTCATAAGGGACATGATCGGTATTCGGCTCCATCGCTGTAGAGGTAGCAGCCCCCGAGGCGGTGTCCAGCCACCCGTTCTTGATCCGCGCAGTCGGCTCCGAGTTAAGGGTCGAAGCAGACTCTTGTGCGGCCTCCAGGGCATTGTCCGGCAGCAGAGCTAAATCATGCCCATCGAGACAGTGCGGCGCGCTCGGCTGTGGCTCGAATCCGTCGAAGATCAAGTCTCCGCGGATGTCGCCCGTGAAGTTCAAACTTCCAAATCTGACCTGATGGCCAGGGGCGCAGCTTTCAATCTACTCCAGATGGCCAAGCGAATTGGCCCGCAGTGCAAAGCCGCTGAATACGAAGATCTGTCCGGGGAGAAAAGTCTCGCCCTGGATCGCGTCGTTGTTGATGATTGAAGGAACCATCGGGCCTACAGATGATGACACAGAGGAACTCTCAATGAAAGCACCAATGTCGGTGTCAAAACCGGCGGATCTCAGGTAGGGGGTCCCGAACTGTGCGTCTAGGCGGATGGTAACAGGAGACAAGGGACACGATGTTTTTACCTAGGTTCGAGCCCTCTCGATGGAGGTAAAACCCTACTCCTGCTTGATTGATATTGATGATATGGGTAGTACAAGAGTGGATCTACCACGAGATCAAGGAGGCTAAACCCTAGAAGCTAGGCTATGGTATGATTGTTGTTCGTCCTATGGACTAAAACCCTCCGGTTTATATAGACACCGAAGAGGGCTAGGGTTACACAGAGTCGGTTACAATGGTAGGAGATCTACATATCCGTATTGCCAATCTTGCCTTCCACGCCAAGGAAAGTCCCATCTGGACACGAGACGAAGTCTTCAATCTTGTATCTTCATAGTCTTGGAGTCCGGCCAACGATGATAGTTCGGCTATCCAGACACCCCCTAGTCCATGATGGTGCTTTGGAGATGGAGATCAAAGGCACAAGATGATGATGGCCATATCATATCACTTATTTTGATTGCATGTGATGTTTATCCTTTATGCATCTTATTTTGCTTAGTACGGCGGTAGCATTATAAGATGATCCCTCACTAAATTTCAAGGTACAAGTGTTCTCCCTGAGTATGCACCATCGCTACAGTTCATCGTGCCGAGACACCATGTGATGATCGGGTGTGATAAGCTCTACGTTCACATACAACGGGTGCAATCCAGTTTTGCACACACAGAATACTCGGGTTAAACTTGACGAGCCTAGCATATGCAGATATGGCCTCGGAACATTGAGACCGAAAGGTCGAGCGTGAATCATATAGTAGATATGATCAACATAGTGATGTTCACCATTGAAAACTACTCCATCTCATGTGATGATCAGACATTGTTTGGTTGATATGGATCACGTGATCATTTAGATGACTAGAGGGATGTCTATCTAAGTGGGAGTTCTTAAGTAATATGATTAATTGAACTTTCATTTATCATGAACTTAGTACTTGATAGTATTTTGCATGTCTATGTTGTTGTAGATCAATGACCCGTGCTACTGTTCCTTTGAATTTTAATGCGTTCCTAGAGAAAGCTAACTTGAAAGATGATGGTAGCAATTACACAGACTGGGTCCGTAACTTGAGGATTATCCTCATTGCTGCATAGAAGAATTACGTCCTAGAAGCACTGCTAGGTGTACCACCCGCGCCAGCAACTGCAGACATTGTGAATGCATGGCAGTCGCGTGTTCATGACTACTCGATAGTTCAGTGTGCCATGCCCGAGTTGAGAGATATGAAGTCTCCAATAAGTTCTATAGCTGCAAGATGGAGGAGAATAGTTCTGTCAGTGAACATATACTCATAATGTCTGGGTACCACAACCACTTGACTCAACTGGCAGTTAATCTTCCTGATGATAGTGTCATTAACTGAGTTCTTCAATCACTGCTACCAAGCTACAAAAGCTTTGTGATGAACTATAATATGCAAGGGATGGATAAGACAATTCCCGAGCTCTTCGCGATGCTAAAAGCTGCGGAGGTAGAAATCAAGAAGGAGCATCAAGTGTTGATGGTTAACGAGACCACTAGTTTCAAGAAGAAGGGCAAATGAAAGAAGGGGAACTTCAAGAAGAACGGCAAGCAAGTTGCTGCTCAAGTGAAGAAGCCCATGTCTGGACCTAAGCTTGAGACTGAGTGCTTCTACTGCAAAGGGACTGGCCACTGGAAGCGCAACTGCCCCAAGTATTTGGCAGATAAGAAGGATGGCAAAGTGAAAGGTATATTTGATATACATGTTATTGATGTGTACCTTACTAATGCTCCCAGTAGCGTCTGGGTATTTGATACTGGTTCTATTGCTCATATTTGCAACTCGAAACAAGGGCTACGGATTAACAAAGATTGGCTAAGGACGAGGTGACGATGCGCATGGGAAATGGTTCCCAAGTCAATGTGATCGCGGTCGGCATGCTACCTCTACATTTACCGTCGGGATTAGTTTTAGACCTGAATAATTGTTATTTGGTGCCAGCGTCACGCATGAACATTATATCTGGATCTTGTTTGATGCGAGACGGTTATTCATTTAAATGAGAGAATAATGGTTGTTCTATTTATATGAGTAATATCTTTTATGGTCATGCACCCTTGATAAGTGGTCTAATTCTGTTGAATCTTGATAGTAGTGATACACATATTCATAATATTGAAGCCAAAAGATGCAAAGTTAATAATGATAGTGCAACTTATTTGTGGCACTGCCGTTTAGGTCATATTGGTGTAAAGCGGATGAACAACCCCCATGCTGATGGGCTTTTGGAATCACTTGATACTTGCGAACCATGCCTCATGGGCAAGATGACTAAGACTCCGTTCTTCGGAACAATGGAGCGAGCAACTGACTTATCGGAAATAATACATACTGATGTATGCAGTCCAATGAGTGTTGAGACAAGCGGTAAGTATCGTTATTTTCTGACCTTCACAAGTGATTTGAGCAGATATGGGTGTATCTACTTGATGAAACATAAGTCTGAAACATTTGAAAAGTTCAAAGAATTTCAGGGTGAAGTAGAAAACCATCATAACAAGAAAATAGAATTTCTACATTCTGATGATGGAGGTGAATATTTGAGTTATGAGTTTGGTCTTCATTTGAAACAATGTGGAATAGTTCTGCAACTCATGCCACCTGGAACACCACAGCGTAATGGTGTGTCCGAACATCGTAACCGTACTTTATTAGATATGGTGCAATCTATGATGTCTCTTACTGATTTATCGCTATCGTTTTGGGGTTATGCTTTAGAGAAGGCTGCATTCACGTTAAATACGGCAACATCTAAATCCATTGAGACGACACCATATGAACTGTGGTTTGGCAAGAAACCCAAGTTGTCGTTTCTTAAAGTTTGGGGCTGTGTTGCTTATGGGAAAAAAGCTTCAACCTGATAAGCTCGAACCCAAATCGGAGAAATGTGTCTTCATAGGATACCCAAAGGAGACTATTGGGTACACCTTTTATCACATATCCGAAGGCAAGACATTCATTGCTAAGAATGGATCCTTTCTAGAGAAAGAGTTTCTCTCGAAAGAAGTGAGTGGGAGGAAAGTAGAACTTGATGAGGTAATTGTACCTTCTCCCGAATTGGAAAGTAATTCATCACAGAAATCAGTTCCAATGATTCGTACACCAATTAGTGAGGAAATTAATGATGATGATCATGAAACTTCAGATCAAGTTACTACCGAACCTCGTAGGTCAACCAAAGTATGTTCCGCACCAGAGTGGTACGGTAATCCTATTCTGGACATCATGTTACTAGACCATGACGAACCTACGAACTATGAGGAAGCGATGATGAGCCCAGATTCCACGAAATGGCCCGAGGCCATGAAATTTGAGATGTGATCCATGTATGAGAACAAAGTGTGGACGTTGGTTGACTTGCCCGATGATAGGCAAGCCATAGAGAATAAATGGATCTTCAAGAAGAAGACTGACACTGACGGTAATGTTACTATCTACAAAGCTCAACTTGTTGCGAAACGTTTTCGCCAAGTTCAAGGAGTTGACTATGATGAGACCTTCTCACCGGTAGCGATGCTTAAGTCTGTCCGAATCATGTTAGCAATTGCCGCATTTTACGATTATGAAATTTGGCAAATGGATGTCAAAACTACATTCCTTAATGGATTTCTTAAAGAAGAGTTGTATATGATGCAACCAGAAGGTTTTGTCGATCCTAAAGGTGCTAACAAAGTGTGCAAGCTCCAGCGATCCATTTATGGACTGGTGCAAGCCTCTCGGAGTTGGAAAATACGCTTTGATAGTGTGATCAAAGCATATGGTTTTATACAAACTTTTGGAGAAGCCTGTATTTACAAGAAAGTGAGTGGGAGCTCTGTAGCATTTCTAATCTTATATGTGGATGGCATATTGTTGATTGGAAATGATACACAGTTTCTGAATAGCATAAAAGGATACTGGAATAAGAATTTTTCAATGAAAGACCTTAGTGAAGCTGCTTACATATTGGGCATCAAGATCTATAGAGATAGATCAAGACACTTAATTGGACTTTTGCAAAGCACATACCTTGATAAGATTTTGAAGAAGTTCAAAATGGATCAGTCAAAGAAAGGGTTCTTGCCTGTATTGCAAGGTGTGAAGTTGAGTGAGACTCAATGCCCGACCACTACAGAAGATAGAGAGGAAATTAAAGTCATTCCCTATGCCTCAACCATAGGTTCTATCATGTATGCAATGTTGTGTACTAGACCTGATGTGTGCCTTGCAATAAGTATATTAGGGAAGTACCAAAGTAATCTAGGAGTGGATCACTGGACAGCGGTTAAGAACATCCTGAAATACCTGAAAAGGTCTAAGGATATGTTTCTCGTTTATGGAGGGACAAAGAGCTCGTCGTAAATGGTTACGTCGATGCAAGATTTGACTCTGATCCAGATGACTCTAAGTCACAAACCGGATATGTATTTATATTGAATGGTGGAGTTGTCAGTTGGTGCAGTTCCAAATAGAGCGTCGTGGCGGGATCTACGTGTGAAGCGGAGTACATAGCTGCTATGGAAGTGTCGGTGTGGAACGACACCTATGGGATGACAAGAATCCCTACTGCGGTTGCCCGGGCACAGGGTTGCGAGAAGAGCATGATTAGTAATCAGCACAAGGACCGTTTACCCAGGTTCGGGCCACGAGGATGCGTAAAACCCTAGTCCTGCTTTGGTGGATGTATTGAGTGTTCTTGAGCTCCCGAACTAGCTACAGTGGTTGTGCCGTTTCAGAGAGTCGGATCCCTCTCTAGTACGCCATGGGCACCCTTTTATAGTCGATAGGGGCTGCCACAGTGGCACACAGGAGGTGGAAAGGCGTACAGTGCTACGAGCTTATCGCTCGTATTACAGGACAAGGCGCATTTAATGTGCTGCTGAGGTGTCCCCTAGCTTTATCGAGGACGGGAGCAAGGCCAGTCCCGTCCGTCGCTGCTCCTCCTCGCTTCGACACGCGCCCTGGCCAGCGATGCGTGTGGCGCCATGTAGGCAGGCAGGAAGCTGAGGTGGCGCGGTGGTGGGGTCCTCACGAAGATCTACATGCAGCCACGCAGGCGCTTGATGAGTTGGACTGGGAGCTGCATGTTGCCACACAGGTGCCTGCCTAGTTGGTTGGGCCGGCAGCTGCATGCGAATGGCGGTCGAGACTTGGCTGATGCGGGCCTGGCTGTGGCCCTACTGGCGTCCTTGACAAGAGCCTTTTCGGGTGGCCCGGCAAGGGTCTTGTTGTGGCGCGCTGTCGTCCCCAACAAGGATCTTGCCGGGGGTCTTGTGGTTCTCCTCGGCAAGGATCTTGCCGAGGATTGTTGTCTTTCAACCCTCATCTGATCTTGAATGTCCCTTGTTTTAACAAAGATCTGGATGCCACCATGGAGGTGCCTCCTGATCCCTAGTTCCAACATGGTTGGTTGAGTTGGAACCCGTGGGCACGAGGGTGGCTCACTCCGATGGTGTGGGCGAGCCGCCCCGGCAAGGGTCTTTCGGGGCCGCTGAGGCTGCCCCCGGCAAGGATCTTGCCGGGGGAACCTGCTTCGCCTCTCTGCTTCTTTGTGTTCTTGGCCTTGGCGTTGCTCTGGCTGTCTTGGGCTTTTGTTTTACATTGGTTCACCTCCTCCGCTCTGCTTGGTGTGGCCGTGGGCGCGTCTCCGACTGTCCGTGAACAGGTAAAGGGGTACAAAGGTGTGCCCCGTCTTTTTTACACCGATAGGAGCCCCCGGGCCTGGGCCACACATAAGCGCGACAAGTTGTTGGGCCAGGCCCAAAACGGTGTGTGGGCAGGCGGGGCGGTTTTTGCCGCGGTAAAACTTTTCACGCGCTGCGCTTCCCACAACCCGCGTTGAAAGTGTGATGTGGAGGGGGGCGTGCGTGACATGGGCGGCATGCGTGGGGCGGTTTCCGCAGGCATGCATCACATCGCTATACAGGGGCGGCCCGTGCCTTCCCCATGAAGAGGGAGAGGCATAAAGGCGCGGCCCATTTACTGCATGGGCCGGGTTGCGGTCTTCAAGGCGTCCACACACCACGATCACGGGGTGGGGAGAGGTCGGTTCACCCGTCCCCTTGGCTCTGCATGTTCGCCACGCATCCTTCATGCGCCTGGGGTGGCAAGCGGTGGAGGTGGGAAACCAGGCCGTCGTTGGTTGGGGCGGCGGGTCGGTCTCGATTCCCTGTGCCTCTGGTGGCTGGATTGGCTGAGTGGGGCGGCTGGGTCTCGACCCTGCCCCTTTATAAAGAGGGGGATAGAGGGCGCCACCCCACATTCTTCAGTAGCCATCTCCCTTCATCTTTGCTTCTTTCTTCCATCTACCATGGCGAGGGAAGGTTCTGGGCCCTCGACGGTGGCAGCGAGTGTCGCTGCTCGTCAGCGCGTCCCACCGGGCATGGCCAAGGTCATCGCGGCAGCCGAGGAGAGGGGCACGAGGCGGCGCGGCGGCCATGCCTCTGCCAGCGGTGCCTCCCGCGATGGAGGGTCACGTTGGGGGCCGGCCCCACGAGTTCTTCATTAGGCTGCATTGGCCACTGCATCATTGTCTCCGTCTCCCCACCCCCTTCGCAGCGGAGATGGAGCTCGATCCGCCTCAGACCCTCAGGTTGCACATGAGGGGATGCGGAACTGGTGGTATGCGAGTCGACGTTGACTTCCCCGCTCCTCACGTTATGTATCTCCGTCGTGGGTGGAAGACGTTTGCCTGCATCCATAGCCTGATGGCGGGGCTCGTCCTCTACTTCAAATTAATGGAGGACCGCCTGCTCTTCGTCAAGGTCTTTGGAGATCTTGGGACTCGACTGAAGTGCTGCGTGGAGAGCTCTTCCGACGACGAAGACTCTTCCTCGAGCAGGATTGACGAGGAGGACAATGACAGTGGCGACGAGGGAGTCACGTGGTAGGATGCCGACTCCGACTTCGACTGACCGCGCCGCTCCTCCCTCGGTCACGCGCCGTGCCAAGGCCATCCTCACCAAGCTCTCCTTCGGGGTGCTCCCTGTCATCTCCTTGGGAGGCTGGCATAGGAGGGCCGGAGAAGGCGAAGAAGGTGGGTGCCGGCCGTTAACTCGGAGTACGAGGGCACCGACGCCTTCATCGCATATTGGCGAGCCGCTGCTTCATCTTCCAGCTTTCTGCTCCTCGCACCTTGCCTCGGCGCTCTTTTTGCCTGTCCACTGTCCTATTCCATCTTCTGAGGAGAGGGACAAGAAAGGGATTACGGGCATTGAGGGAGTCCTGGATTAGGGGGTGTCCGTATGGACGGACTCCTGGACTATGAAGATACAAGATTGAAGACTTCATCCCGTGTCCGGATGGGACTTTCCTTGGCATGGAAGGCAAGCTTGGTGATACAGATATGTAGATCTCCTACCATTGTAACCGACTCTGTGTAACCCTAACCCCCTTTGGTGCCTATATAAACCGGAGGCTTTTAGTCCGTAGGACGAACAACAATCATACCATGGGCTAGCTTCTAGGGTTTAGCCTCTCTGATCTCGTGGTAGGTCTACTCTTGTACTACCCATATCATCAATATTAATCAAGCAGGAGTAGGGTTTTACCTCCATCGAGAGGTCCCGAACCTGGGTAAAAACATTGTGTCCCTTGTCTCCTGTTACCATCCGCCTAGACGCACAGTTCGGGACCCCCTACCCGAGATCCGCCGGTTTTGACACCGACATTGGTGCTTTCATTAAGAGTTCCTCTGTGTCGTCATCTTTAGGCCCGATGGCTCCTCCGATCATCAACAATAACGCGGTCCAGGGTGAGACTTTTCTCCCCGAACAGATCTTCGTATTCGGTGGCTCTACACTGCGAGCCAATTCGCTTGGCCATCTGGAGCAGATTGAAAGCTACGCCCCTGGCCATCGGGTCAGATTTGGATGTTTAAACTACACGGCTGACGTCCGCGGAGACTTGATCTTCGACGGGTTCGAGCCACAGCCAAGCGTGCCGCACTGTCATGATGGGCATGATCTAGCTCTGCCGCCGAACAGTGCCCTGGAGGCCGCACCAGTGTCCGCTCCGACCCTTAGCTCGGAGCCGACTGTGCCGATCGAGGACCGGTGGCTGGACACCGCCTCGGGGGCTGCGATCTCTATGGCAATTGAGCCGTACACCAACCCTATCCTTCGCGAAGCTCGTGACTCCAAGGTGCCAGACTCCACTTCAGACTCCGAACCTTCCGCACCCCCGCCAATCGAATCCGATTGGGCGCCGATCATGGAGTTCACTGCCGCAGACATCTTTCAACACTCGCCCTTTGGTTGAATTCACTAAAGTCACTCTCTTTATCAGGAGATCCCTGGCCAGATTATGGTCAGGAATGTTGGGATGCGGACGATGAAGAAATTCAAAGCCCACCCACCACCCACTTCGTAGCCACTATCGATGATTTAACCGACTTGCTCGACTTCGACTCCAAAGACATCAATGATATGGACAACGATGCAGGAGACGACCAAGAACCAGTGCCCAAACGGCACTGGAAGGCCACCTCGTCATACGACATATACATGGTGGACATCCCGAAAGATGGGAATGGCTATGGAACATCGGAGGATGATCCCTCCAAGAATCAGCCTAAGCATCGGCATCAGCGGCGCCGCTCTAAATCCCGCCACAGCAAAAATGGTGATTCCGGCACGGGAGATGATAACACCCCAGACAGTGCCAAAGACAACCCCCTCCAGCAAGATTCAGCGCAGGAGGATGGCGAAGCCATCCCTCACGAGAGAGCGGCAGACAGAGAGGTAGAGGACGATAATTACATGCCTCCCTCCGACGACGACAGGAGCGTTTGTCGTGCCTGAGGATCCCGTCGAACAGGAGCGTTTCAAACGTAGGCTTATGGCCATGGCAACCAGCCTAAAGAAAAAGCAGCAACAGCTTAGAGCTGACCAAGGCTTGCTAGCTGACAGATGGACCGAAGTCCTTGTGGCCGAAGAGTATGAACTCGAACGCCCCTCCAAGAGCTACCCAAAACGCAGGCTGCTACCCCGATTAGAGGAGGAAGCACCCAAACCTACATCACCAGCGCATGATGTGGCCGACCGCCACCTCGTGGCCGCGATAGAGAGGCCTCTTGGCCCTCCACTAAAGCCGCACCCCGGCGTCGCTCAAAAATTACCAAGGCACGGGGAAATGCGCCAGACCTGCGAGATATATTGGAGGACAAGGCAAGACAAACAAGATCGATCTACAGATCGCGTGGGCGCCTGACTACACATGACGATAACCGTCATGCCGGATACAACAAATCCGGCCGAGCCAAACACAACAGACAAAGCTTATTTGAGCTACGTCGTGATATAGCCCAGTACAGGGGCGCCGCACACCCACTATGGTTCACATATGAAGTAATGGATCATCAAATCCCCGAGGGTTTCAAACCCATAAACATCGAATCGTACGATGGCACAACAGATCCTGCGGTATGGATCAAGGACTACCTCCATATCCACATGGCCCGCGGTGATGATCTACACGCCATCAAATACCTCCCACTCAAGCTTAAAGGACCAGCTCGGCATTGGCTTAACAGCTTGCCAGCGGAGTCAATTGGTTGTTGGGAAGACCTGGAAGCCACATTCCTCGACAACTTCCAGGGCACCTATGTGCGACCACCAGACGCCGATGACCTAAGCCACATAATTCAGCAGCCAGAGGAATCGGCCAGACAATTCTGGACACGGTTCCTAACCAAGAAAAATCAAATCGTCGACTCCCCGGATGAAGAGGCCCTTGCAGCCTTCAAACATAACATCCGCGATGAGTGGCTAGCACGGCACCTAGTACAGGAAAAGCCGAAATCCATGGCATCCCTCACAACACTCATGACCCACTTTTGCGCGGGAGAGGACAGCTGGCTAGCTCGTAGTAACAACATGACCAAGCGCCCTGGTAATTCGGATACCAAGGACAGCAATGACAGGTCGCGTCGCTACAAGCACAAGCGCCGCATTAACGGCGATAATGCTGAGGATACAGCAGTCAATGCCAGATTCAGTGGCTCTAAACCCGGTCAGCGGAAAAAGCCATTCAAAAGGAATAATCCGGGGCCGTCCAATTTGGACCGAATACTCGATCGCTCATGCCAGATACACGGCACCCCTGAAAAACCAGCCAACCACACAACCAGGGATTGTTGGGTGTTCAAGCAGGCAGGCAAGTTAAATGCCGAAAATAATGACAAGGGGCTGTATAGCGATGACGAGGAGGAGCCCCGGCTGCCGAACGATAGAGGACAGAAGGGCTTCCCCCCACAAGTGTGGACGGTGAACATGATATACGCAACCCACATACCCAAAAGGGAGAGCAGAAGCATGCACTAAGGGACGTATATGCAATGGAGCCAGTCTCCCCAAAGTTCAATCCGTGGTCCTCCTGCCCGATCACTTTTGATCGAAGGGACCACCCCACTAGCATCCGCCAAGGCGGATTCGCCGCATTGGTTCTAGACCCAATCATTGACGGATTTCACCTCACCAGAGTCCTGATGGACGGCGGTAGCAGCCTAAACCTGCTTTATCAGGATACAGTGCGCAAAATGGGCATAGACCCCTCAAGGATTAAACCCACAAAAACGACCTTTAAAGGCGTCATACCAGGTGTAGAGGCCAACTGTACAGGCTCAGTTACACTTGAAGTGGTCTTCGGATCCCCGGATAACTTCCAAAGCGAGGAATCAATCTTCGACATAGTTCCGTTCCGCAGCGGCTATCACGCACTGCTCGGACGAACCGCATTTGCAAAGTTCAATGCGGTGCCGCACTACGCATACCTCAAAATCAAGATGCCAGGCCCTTGATTAGTCATTACGGTCAACGGAAACACCGAACGCTCTCTCCGAACGGAGGAGCATACGGCAGCCCTCGCAGGGAAGTAAAAAGCAGCCTTTCAAGGCAATTCTCGAGTCCGGCTATTCAACGTCCAGACACCGTCAAGCGCACTCGGAGTAACCTACAACAAGACCGCCTAGCACGTTGTGAGCACGCGTAGCAATGCGGCCCCAATCCCAGCCCCCGCGAAATTGCAAAACCAGTACTACGCGTACATAATTACGCTCTGGAAATACCATGGGCATATGGGGAGGGGCACGACCACGGCAGACCCAGAATGCGGCTCAACCGCACCAGGGGCTCCCGATTGTGTCATTCTTTTTCTTCTTACTTTCAGGACTCTGTTCTCAAGAAGCCCTGTCCGGCAGTAGAATCGCCGAACACATGATGCAACAGCCAGGGAAGCAGAAAGCTACGTCGAGTGTCCAGGTGGTCTCTATAACGAGCAGTATACGTGTTTCACATATCATCCCGTAGCTCGCCCCTGGAGGGGGACATGTCAAATAGTCCCGTCCATTTCTTATCGCACTATTTGTATCGTTCTGCTTTTACCGCAGCCTTTTTGAATAAACAATACATAGCTTCTGCCTATTATTGCATTCCTTTTTTATCTATATATGTTCAGTTATGACATGTTGCATCCGTACACTTTGGTACGGCCAAATACACTAGGGGCTTAAGTACCCCAAAATATGGTGTGATAAGTCCGAACACTTTCACAAGTGCGGCACCCCGAACTTATAGCATTATATGCATCGGCTCCGAATCATGTCTTGGGTCAATAGTTGGGTTTGCCTGGCTCCCATGTTTTGGTACCTTACGTTCCGTTATATCGGCTAAGGTAGTGCTGGGAGAACCACTGCGATTGTGCCCCGATTGAGCTGGGTTAAGCACCTCAGTGGAGAAAGCTAAAACTGACCGTCATGATAGGGCGAGAGCCGGTCGCAGTTCGAGAGGTTTTCGAGTCCCTTAAGACTTATGCCGCTTAGAGCGAGGAGTCGGCTTTGTCCGGCCTAGGCATGGATAGCGCCCCGAACTCGGTCTTCCGAATACTAGGGGCTTCTGCGAAATTTAAAATTATAGAATTATATGGCTAAGTGAGAGTGTTCAACCATTATAGTCCGGTTCCCTCATTCATTGCATTGAGCGCCTCCCTCGAAGGACCCAAGAATGGGAAAAAGAGCGCTCAATTTTATCCCGAACACCCTAGCACTCATGGCATGGGGGCAGAAGCCGACGACTCGCCATCTCTCAAATTTAATAAACGGCCGCACAGAAGGTAATATTTTGAATTCACAAGCGTTGCTTAGCGGATATGAACAAGTTTTCAGCGTACATGATAACAAATGCGAGTTTACTCAAAAATTACATCTTTGGAGCATTCACCCGCTATAAGGCGGGCACCCTTCAGGACGCCCTCATAATACATCTCGGGCTTGCGACACTCCTTGCCCGGCGGTGGTTTGTCCGTCACAAGCTTCTCAGCGTCAATCTTGCCCCAGTGCACTTTAGCACGGGAAAGGGCCCTACGGGCACCTTCGATGCAGATGGAGTGCTTCATGACTTCAATCCATGGGCAGGCGTCCACTAGCCGCCTCACTAGCCCAAAGTAGCCGCCAGGCATGGCTTCCTTAGGCCACAGCCAAACTATGAGGCCCTTCATGGCCTGTTCGGCCACCTTATGGAGCTCGAGCAGCTGCTTCAGCTGGTCACTCAAGGGCACCGGGTGTCCGGCCTCAGCATACTGAGACTAGAACACCTTCTCCGTCGAGCTCCCCTCCTCGGCTCGGTAGAACGCGGCAGCATCGGACACACTGCAGGGCAGATCTGCGAATGCTCCTGGAGAGCTCCGAATTCGGGTAAGTAACAAGTAATTCACTTTCACGTGCCTGCTTTGCATAAAGAATGCCTTACCCGCCGCTATCTTCTTCATCGCTTCAATTTCCTGGAGGGCTTTTTGGGCTTCAGCCTTAGCGGCTTTGGCGATCTCAAGGGCCGAGGCGAGCTCGGACTCTCGAGTCTTTGAGTCACGCTCCAAACTCTCGTGTTTTTCCACGAGAGCCTGGAGCTCTTGCCGCACCTCCGCCACCCGCGCCTCCTGCTTCTCTCGCTCGGTGCGCTCCGCGGCCGCATTGCTTTTGGCCTTGGACACTGCTTCCTTTAGGGTCGCCACCTCGTTCGTGGCCCCTGTAATACTCATGTTATTCCTGTCATTTTTTGCAACCACATCTTTTATATACTTCCATAAGGTATTACTTACCTTCCTTGTCCTCGAGCTGCTTTTTGGCAAGGCCAAGCTCGTTCTCGGACCGCTCGAGGAACTGTTTCAATGCATTAACCTCCGCAGTCAGTGCGACAGAGGTCAGCAGCGCAGCCTGCATTCCCCATATTGACATACTTATGTTAGACTCCTGCATACATGTTTTTATATCCTTAGTTCGGCTTTTCTTTCTGAACACCAAGCTGAGCATCAGGGGCTACTGTCTATGCGGTAATATTTTTACATATCTTAAATACATACCTCAAAGCCTGTTAGAAGGCTGGCACAGGCTTCAGTCAGCCCGCTCTTGGGGGACTGAACTTTCTGGATCACCACACTCATAACAGTACGGTGCTCCTTGTCAATGGAGGCGCCGTTAAGCGCCTCCAGCAAATTATCCGGTGCCTCCGGTTGGACGGAGGTCACCGGTGTCGTAGTCTTGCCCTTCTTACGAAGGGGCCACCTGCCGGACTCCGGAACCACTGAAGGTTCCGTTGCGGAGTCCGGCCCAGGGCCGGACTTAGAGCCCTTTGGGGTTTTATCCCCCTTGCACGTGGAGTCCGGGAGGTTGCCTTGCGGCGCCTCCTGGACCACCTCCTCCTGGCTGGGCCCCTTTTGGGACCCCACCTTGGTGTCATCCGCAGCGCGAGGAGAGGAGGCAGCTGGAAGTGATGTGCTATTCATGTCCGACGAATCCAGGGAGCCGCTCGTTGAAGCGTCGAGCCCATCCTTGGGCGGGCTGTAGGGTTATATTTGGTGTTAGGAGATTCTGTATGACAAACGAAACACCATGAGTTATTATGGTATCCGGACACTTACGATGTCGCCAGGGGCTTAGCCCTCGGTGGCCACTCCTCTTCGCCGTCGTCGGCATTGGTGGAGTAGTCCGGAGGAAGGGTCCATCCCTTCTTGGACCCTCTGGCCTCCCCAGTTGGGGCGGCCTTCCTTTTCTTCCCTCCCCCCGCTGGGGGAGAGGCCTCTTTTTCCTCCTCCTCGTCCTCGTGGGAGGAGTCTGCCTTGGAGTCATCGGACGATGAGTCCGACAACACCTGGCGCCGGCAACTCCTTTGAGTTCCCGTGGCCTTCTTCTTGGCCTTCTTCTCCAGCACCACGTGAGGTGCCGGAACCAGCAGCCCCGTCAATCGGGCGTCCGCTGGGTCTTTTGGCAAGGGAGCCGGACAGTCAACCTGCCCAGACGTCTTCTGCCAATCCTGTCAAAGGCAAGGGAGTTTAGATCCTGCATAGAGTCAAACTATGGAAAACAAGAGTCTCGTAAAGGGTAAATTAGCTTACCTCGCTGGCTTGATGCTACGAGATGAATCCGCGATCTTCGATAGCAGATGCGGGAGCCTCGGCGCCCTTGAACAGCACCTTCCAGGCATCTTCGTACGTAGTGTCGAAGAGCCTGCTCAAGGTTTGGTGCTGTGCCGGATCAAACTCCCACAAGCTGAAGGCCCGTTGTTGGCACGGGAGGATCCGGCGGATGAGCATGACCTGGACTATGTTGACAAGCTTGAGCTTCTTGTTCACCTGGTTTTGGACGCAGGTTTGGAGTCCGGTCAGCTCTTCCGAATTACCCCACTTCAGGCCCGTCTCCTTCCAGGAGGTGAGCCGTGTAGGGAAGCCAGATCGGAATTCGGGGGCCGCCACCCATTTAGGGTCACGCAGCTCGGTGATGTAGAACCACCCCGATTGCCACCCCTTTATGGTCTCCATGAAGGAGCCCTCGAGCCATAGGGTGTCGGCCATCTTGCCCACCATGGCACCTCTACACTTCGCTTGGCGGCCACCCACTACCTTCGGCTTGACATTGAAGGTCTTCAGCCATAAGCCGAAGAGGGGCTGGATGCAGAGGAAGGCCTCGCACACGACGATGAACGCCGAGATGTTGAGGATGAAATTCGGGGCCAAATCGTGGAAATCCAGGCTGTCGTGGAATTGTCACGTCAGATGTCCTAGTGTAAGGACTTAGTCGTGAGGCCAACGCATCTATGTGGTAGCTTGAGAGGGGTTGAGCGGAATCGAGAGACGCAGGGCGGATCAACACGCAAGACAAGGGTTTAGACAGCTTCAGGCCCCGGGAAACATCATCCGGTAAAAACCCTACATGCTGTTTGAGGCTAGGTCTCATTATCATCACAAGGGAGTCGCCGATGACCGGCTATCCTCTTTGTGTCTAGCCCTAAGATTGTCTCTTCTAACTCGTCCCTCTTTGGGGAGCCCTGCCCCTCCTTATATATGTTGAAGGGGCGGGTTACATGTGGAGTCCTAGTAGGACTAGGACTAGTCTATCTCTAATACAAACCAGATACAAGTGTTGGTCTTAACTCCTTGTAAGGCAAATATTCCTTTCCTCTTGAACCGGCCCACAATGGTTGAACCGGCCTTCATGAACCGCCAGACAGGCCGTCGGGTCTTGTTGCTCCTCTGGCCCGCCTGCCGGATTACCAATGAACTGTAAACCGTCTGGTCTGTGCAGGTCGCCGGTGAATCGCCAAGTCCGGCCGGATTATCCTTCCGGCCGGTTTACACCGTGGGGTATATCCCCGACATTAGCCCCTAGTTTAATTTGGATTCATCCATGTTAAACTGATCTGCAACATCAACACAAGAACAAATTCGTTGGGTTGTCCTCCGGTTTAAATACTCTTGTAAACCGGCACTTGATCATCCTTAAATCCTTGTCACCTCCTTCTAGAAAATCCGGGTTAATAACCAGCTTCATACTCAAATTGCTGATGTTGGCTTCTTATAGAAAAAATAATGTGAAGAATAATCCACTTGAATCGGCTTCCAAGGCGCCGGTTTTAAGAAATATTGGTCTTGACATACTCATCTGATATTCAGCCGGTTTGAAGATGTAAAATTTGCCGGATTAATATTACCAAAATTGCCGAATTGTAAATATGGATGGCACCAAGTCATAATTGCCACCAACTCCAGGTCATAATTATTGCTCAAAACTGAGCATTTGAAGATTTTTTCTCCCTTATATCCATATTACCTGTAGCCCCCAAGTCTTGAATAGAACAAAGTGATGATTTGAGACTTGTTTTCATATAATTACTGCCACTTGAAAGAAATCCATGTTGTTCATCCCAGTCACTTAGTAAAACTGAACATTCCATATTATGTAGCCCCCAAGTGCCGGGTTGTTATGCTTGCAGCAACCTAGGACTTGTAATTTCCTGATGCTCATAAAAACTTCAACCAGTGTAGCCCCCAAGGGCCGGGTCATTATGCAATAATGAGCATGGACTTTGATAGATACTTCAATGAAAATAACATCATATGATGTAACCCCCATCATGGGGCTTGAATTCACGTCCACAAGGTTAAGAGCCTTTTGCTTTACCAACTGAGCAGTGGACCCTTCAATATAATGAATAAAAAGCTTTGTACCTTGAATTGTTTAACAGGAACAATTGGTAGCCCCCAAGGGCCGACTCATTATAATGTGATGAGTCGGGTCTTCAATAATATGAGCAGAAAATTACTTTGCATTAGCCCCCAAGTGTCATGGTGCATGCCTGCAGCGACATGAGACTTGCATGTAATCTCAATTTGAATAATGTAGCCCCCAAGTGCCGGGTCGTGAGCCTGCAGCGACTTGGGACTATTCCTTCCATTGTAGAATAAATCATATCCTTTGACAACTCAATAATACCGGTTACTAATAACCATAAAAATCCAGTCATGTTGGCTATTCAAGATAATATAATCCGATATGAAAAATTCATCCAATATCATAATGAGAATTCAGCCAAATTTGGCTATTTGAATAATATAACCCAATCATTTATAAGCGCATGATTTCAATGGCGCAATCCAAATATATACTGGCGACGTATAGTCCAAAGCCAGGCCGGTTTAATAAACTCCAGATAATTTCCCATCATATACTGGCGACTTATCGTCTTAAAGCCAGGCCGGTTTAATAAACACCGGATAATTTATCATCATGCTTTATTCAACCTGTCTCTGCATACAACAAGTTTATAGTGTCCTGGCGGTTTACCGCCGGACGGGTCATAATGCCCAACATATAACCCAGGTTTATAACCAAGGCTGCACTTAAGAATAATCAATGAAATATATCATACCTGTGATATTGAATCACATCATTGGTTTACCAATTTTTTGTAGTAGGAGTGATAACCCCAATCTTGAGTAATGATAACTCCTTTCATACTGTGCCGGTTGATGATAAACCGTACCGGGTTGTGATAAACACCGATTTAACCATATATAATACTGGCGACTCGTAGTCAAACCAGACCGGGCTGATAGTCTCCGGATTATAACTTGATCCTGTATTGACAACTTGTAATTGAAGGTCAAGCCGGGTTGATAAACACCGGTTTACTCCATAATAGGATGGTAACAGAAAATCAAACCGGGCAGATGGCCTCCGGATTAAGATTTGACCGTGTTCCGTCAATTTGTAATTGACAGTTGAACCGGATTAAAAGGTTGTCGGTTAAAAATGCAACAAAAATCAAATAACAGTTATGAAAAAATATGGAAGCAAAAGCAATGATAAAAACCGTTTGCAAAAATATGCTATACTGAGCTGATCAGATGGTATTACCATGGTCGGACAGGATCAAGGCCCCCAATAGGAGTGACAATGATTCAAGTCAGCCAGGTCCCCAAATGATTCGTGGCATATATGCCAGATCAAGAGGCGTGGCAATGGTTCGGGCCCAACCATACCCCCAAGTGATTTTGTGGCCTTAGGCCGACCAAGAGGCGTGACTGGTTCAGACTTGACCAAGTCCCCAAATGATCTGGTGGCTGTCGCCTATCAAAGGGTGTTCGTTGGTTCGGACACGACCAAGGCCCCCAGTGATATATAAAAAACAAATGTCAAGGGGTAAACCGGAGGCCGCTTTAAACAGAACCACTCCGTGTAACCTCGCATGATGAGAAAGACAGAGACCCCGCTTTAGCTGAGGCTCCGGTGTGATCAATAATATGTTAGGCCAATAAGGCAGGATACCCATGTTTGAACCGCGCATCATGGCAGCAGGTCCTCTTCGGTAATTTTTAACTTTTTTGCAAGAGATAAATTCTTCTTGAACCGGGATCTTGAACCGGATATGGAGAGCTTCAAAGCTTTGTGGGAGACATCTTTCCCTTGAACCGGACTTTAAACCGGAATCTTCATTTTCAGCCGGAAATTTTTCTGACGGCTTTTAAACTAGAACTTGCGAGAAGTTAATTCCTTTTTGAACCGGAAATTCTTAAACCAGATTTGAGAGCTTCAGTGAGACTGGCTTCCCTTGAGCCGGATTTTAAACCGGAACCTTTTCTGATGACCCGGAACTTCTTCATTGAGCCGGGATTTTGTAATTGTCATATACTTTCTAAGCCGGAAATTTTCTGACGGCCTTCAAATAACAGTAGCCTCCGGGACCGGGTTATCCTTCCCTCCATTGTCCTGGGGTTTTTAAATTTGCTGAAACTAGCAAGACTTGTTGCGTCATATCATCATAGCCCCCGAGTCTCAAGGTGACTCGAAGAGTTGGCTTGAGATTCTCCATACTTGACCGTCATATAAACCGGCATACCTTGTATATCATTGATGTTGATAGCATGATGTGAATCCACGGAAGGTTGAGGTGACTGCGGCAGGTTATAAATGATCTCGTATGAGCCGTGTCAGCAACTCGGCCAATAGTTCCTTCCAACTGGCGATTTGAATTTAACCAAAACTGTAGTAGCGGTGACTTGTGCGCCTGCCCATTGAGCCACCCAGTGCAGACGGCGGTTGATAGTATATTGATAATTTGCCTCCAATTTGAAAGAAAACCGGTCTACCGAAGCTGTGACTTGCTCATGCAGACATGTGCGGCCTGGTATGTTGATGTAGACTAGGCCGCGAGAGACGGATGGCAAGGACGGCCGCATCATCAGAAGCGGCTCAGACGGATGAATCGGCCGTGGGGCAGTAAACCGGCGCAGACGAGTCAACCACATCATTTGGATGCAGCGAACAATTGTCCTGCATCAACAATATTGCAGACTAGGGCAAAGATAAACTGCTCTTTGACAAAAATGATATGTGCCAATAAAATATATTTAAAATGGATATCACCTGATGTGTCAGGCCGGAAATAATCACTACGGAATTGATGATCACCACGGTGAAGCTTAAATCAATCATGGACAAGTCGGCCATACGAGCAGACGGATGAAACGGCCGCAGCGTAAATCGGTACGGATGGGCGAGTCGGCCGGCGCGTAAACCGGTGCGGACGAGCAAGTTGTCCTCCGCGTTGTAAACCGGCGCGAACGCATGAACCGGTGACCAGGGCGGACGGGCGAATCGTCCGTGATGTTGTAAGGTGGTGCAGAAGGGCGAGTCGGCCGGCGCGTTGATATAACCCGGACTGCGATACGCGTGTCCGTGAATGGCATAAAAATTGTCCTGTGTAAAAATATTACAAGAGAGAGTAATTTTTCTTTGATAAAAAAGAAAAGTGTTTAATACATAAATTTAGATGAATACCACCTGATGTTTGGGCAGACAGTAAAACACCACAGCATCAGAAGCGACTTCGGAGTGATGAGTCGGTCGCGGCCTTGTAAGCCGGCACAGACGAGCCAGTTGTCCTCCGCGTTATAAACCGGTGCGGACGCGTGAACCAGCGGCGAGGGCGGACGGGCGAGTCGTCCGTGACATCGTAAAGTGATGCGGACGGCGAGTCAAACATGATGTTGTTTAACCTGTGCAGATGCACAAATCGGCCGCAGGCGCAGATGGATGTAATCCAAACATCGGGGCAGCGACTCGCACGTGTATCCGTCGAGCATCATAGCACAGACAAACACCAGCGTTTGAGGCGCCCCCTTAGGTGACACCTTTTTGTAATGATCCTGGTTTTTTTTTCAGATGAACCCGGATGCTGGCGCTGGATATGACGGTGGCTTCGGTTTGGAGACCCGGCGCAGGGAGATGTGCTACACGGAAGTGGGCGCGTAGCCCAGCGCGACCGCGATACAGATGAGGTGCAAGGGTGATTTAGACCGGAGGCGGGGCGTGACCCGTGGTGGCTGAGGAGTCCGGGTCGTGGTCGTTTCTGGCCAATTCATCTTTTGTTTCCCCGAGTCGCGGTCGTTTTGTGGTGCTGGCTTGAAGCAAGGTGGCGTAACCGGCTCTTAGTGGAGACAAGCAGCAACACCCTTTTATATTTAATAATCCTTCCTTGGAATCCGTGCATGTGTAGTGGTTGCACTAGTTGAGGGATCTTTCACGTGGAGTAACTTGGGAATCCATCAGGCTTTAGGTTTCACGAACACTGGTACACGTAGATCGATCTGGCGACGTCACGTGGCCGCAACAGCTGCCCTAATTGCCGTTTGTACTGGCAGATGGCACATGACGCCTGTCAGCCGTCTCAGAGCACTTTTGATTTTGGACGACAGTACGTGGAGCAGTAATGGTGACTCGCAGATTCCTCAAGTTCAGATTGCCTTGGACGAGAATTGATTTGATGTACCTGTTTCCGTTGACAGAACCTGCCGGTTTTAATAGTTCACACGAGGCGGCGATTTATATTTGGCGAATCGATTTCCTGCCTGTCTCGACGGTTTGGGGGCGCGGCGTAACGCAACCCTAAACTTCCATGTTCAATTTTCTGTACGCTGCCACTGAAAACTTCTTTAATCCTGACTGTTGAACTTCGTAGTTGACGTGAACTCTTCCAGGCCGGCTCTTGCTGATCCGGCGGATCATAGCTTCTCGATTCCTGAGGGATCCCTTCAAGAACTCAACACCAACGTGCGCGAGCCCCACGGTGGGTGCCAACTGTCGTGGAATTGTCACGTCAGATGTCCTAGTGTAAGGACTTAGTCGCGAGGCCAACGCATCTATGTGGTAGCTTGAGAGGGGTTGAGCGGAATCGAGAGACGCAGGGCGGATCAACATGCAAGACAAGGGTTTAGACAGCTTCAGGCCCCGGGAAACATCATCCGGTAAAAACCCTACATGCTGTTTGAGGCTAGGTCTCATTATCATCACGAGGGAGTCGCCGGTGACCGGCTATCCTCTTTGTGTCTAGCCCTAAGATTGTCTCTTCTAACTCGTCCCTCTTTGGGGAGCCCTGCCCCTCCTTATATATGTTGAAGGGGCGGGTTACATGTGGAGTCCTAGTAGGACTAGGACTAGTCTATCTCTAATACAAACCGGATACAAGTGTTGGTCTTAACTCCTTGTAAGGCAAATATTCCTTTCCTCTTGAACCGGCCCACAATGGTTGAACCGGCCTTCATGAACCGCCAGACAGGCCGCCGGGTCTTGTTGCTCCTCTGGCCCGCCTGTCGGATTACCAATGAACTATAAACCGTCTGGTCTGTGCAGGTCGCCGGTGAATCGCCAAGTCCGGCCGGATTATCCTTCCGGCCGGTTTACACCGTGGGGTATATCCCCGACACAGGCCGTAGTAGAACATGAGCCCCCGGACAAATGGGTGAAGTGGAAAACCTAGTCCGTGGAGGAAGCGGGTGAGTAACACCACCCTCTCATGGGGCCTGGGGGTGGGGATAAGCTGCCCCTTGTCGGGGAGCCGATGCGTGATGTCGCTGGACAAGTATCCGGCCTTCCGCAGCTTTTTGATGTGCCCCTCCGTGACGGAGGAGACCATCCACTTGCCTCCCGCGCTGGACATGGCTGGGGAAGGTTGAGCCAAGATGTGTGGACTTGGGCGCTGGAGCTCAAGTGCGCGGAAATGGATGAGCAAAGGAGGAAGAAGGCGTAGGTAAAAAGGTGGATCCTTATCCCCTTATATGAACGGACAAAGCTATGCGTCCCCACCAGCCTGGTCAAACTCCCTTATCTCCCAAGCGCCGTAATCAATAGCGCGGTTGGGTTACCCATGCCCGTATTAGTGAGAATCCCGGAATAAGGGGACGTGATTTCTGCTTTGACAAGACGTGCCAAGGAAACCACCTTGCTAAACGCGCTGAGGTGGGACAGTAAAAATGATTCGAATAAAGGCTTGGCCGTGGTGTGATGTCACGCCACGGAATACGTCAGCAGATTGAATTTGTGTAAATATTATTCTCTTTACGATGGTATATGGAACTTATTTTGCAGAGCCGGACACTATCGTTGTGTTCAAAATCCTCTATGAATTATTCGGAGGAGGAACCCACCTTGCAATGCCGAAGACAATATGCGCCCCAGACTCGTCGTCATTGAAGCCTGGTTCAGGGGCTACTGAGGGAGTCCTGGATTAGGGGGTGTCCAGATGGCCGGACTATAGCTTTGGCCGTACTCCTGGACTATGAAGATACGAGATTGAAGACTTCGTCCCGTGTCTGGATGGGACTTTCCTTGGCGTGGAAGGCAAGCTTGGCGATACGGATATGTAGATCTCCTACCATTGTAACCGACTCTGTGTAACCCTAACTCTCTTCGGTGCCTATATAAACCGGAGGGTTTTAGTCCGTAGGACGAACAACAATCATACCATAGGCTAGCTTCTAGGGTTTAGCCTCTCTGATCTCATGGTAGATCCACTCTTGTACTACCCATATCATCAATATTAATCAAGCAGGAGTAGGCTTTTACCTCCATCGAGAGGGCCTGAACCTGGGTAAAAACATCATGTTCCTTGTCTCCTGTTACCATCCGCCTAGACGCACAGTTCGGGACCCCCTACGCAAGATCCGCCAGTTTTGACACCGACAGGCATCTCATCTCTTTTTTAGTTTGTAAGCCTTCGGGCCTTCGTTAAATTTAGAACCTGTAATGCCCTTGCTCATGTTTTTCATTCCGTACAAATTGTACCTGTGGGGGATGTTTTAATGAAAAAGGGATGTTTGCCAGGTTTTTCGTCGTGGGTAGACCCCGCGACAAGGAGTGAGTCCTCGTTACTATTTAAGATAAATGTTTTTCGCCCGGCAACAGGCCTTGTCATCCCCCACACTTCGCTCGACCATTCTCGTGCTCCTGGTGGAGGCAGGGACGAAGTGGGCTTAGGCTCCTTGTCCTATCTCCTTGCCGCCGCGGCTACAACCAAATCCGGACCTAGGAGATAATCCTTAGGTATAGGAAAAAAGGGAGCACGGTAGCCTGGGGATAAAACGAGGTTTCACATGCCCCAGTTCCATTCTGAAATGCATGACAGAGGATGAAAGACTTATCTGGATCTGCAGCCCCCGGCAACCTCGTCTTGCCGCGGTTGGATCCTTGCACTTGCAGCCCCTCGGCAACTCTGGTCTGCCGGGGTCGGGACGCCGGTCCGTTCCCTTTCTTCCAAGTAGCTCAGCAGAAGTGCCCATGTGACCTGCGAACCAAAGGAGGATAGAAAAGAACAGAGAGACACGCACTCGACCTCTAGGCTAGGGGTTAGTCGCCGCTAAGCACTATCAACCCTAACCAAGGAAGAGACTCGACCTAGCATGCATGCTATAACATAGGGCGCCAACGCTTCATTTATTTGTGCTCAGGGTCTGCGCCTGGCTTTGTACAAAGGGTTACATACCTTGCCGGCAAGGCTTGTACAAAAGGTGGCTTGTCGGGGGGCCCGGCAAGCCGCACCTTATGGGTAAAACTTGCGAAGATGCTCGATGTTCCAGGAGTTGCTCACTGGAACGGCATCTTCGGTCTCCAGGCGGACTATGCCAGGCCTGGTGACTCGTATTACCCGATAAGGGGCTTCCCACTTTGGTGTCAACTTGTTGGAATTCTTGGCCGACTGAACGCGCCGAAGAACAAGGTCACCTTCCTCGGAGGTTCTGGCATGAACCTTGCGGCTATGGTAGCGGCGCAACGCTTGCAGGTAGCATGCTGCTCTCACAGCCGCCCAAAGGCGATCTTCCTCAAGGAGCATTGCGTCATCTTGCTGCAACTGTTCATGCTCAAGCTCATCATAAGCAAGCACTCGAGGTGACCCGTATATGAGTTCCGTGGGGAGAACTGCCTCCGCCCCGTATACTAGGGCAAAGGGTGTCTAACCGGTGGCTCGATTTGCTGTTGTCCTGATCGACCAAAGAACCGCCGGCAACTCATCAATCCAGCACCTTCCGCTCTTGTACATCCTGTCAAAGGTCTTCGTTCTCAGGCCTCGCAACACTTCAGCATTCACCTTCTCTGCTTGGCCGTTGCTCTAGGGGTGTGCCACAGAAGCAAAATAGACCTTGCTGCCGAGCTCTTGAATGTACTGCACGAAGGTGTGGCTTGTGAGCTGCGTGCTGTTGTCGGTGATGACTCTGTTTGGCGCACCAAAACGGTAGACTAGTCCCTTGAAGAACTTGACGGCTGACTGTGCTATCACCTTCCTCACTAGTTCCACCTCTGGCCACTTTGTGAACTTGTCGATTGCGACGTACAAGTACCCAAAGCCCCCGACAGCACGGGGGAAGGGCTCAGTATGTCGAGCCCCCAGACCGAGAATGGCCAGGAGAGAGGGATCGTTCGAAGGGCTTGAGCTGGTTGATGAATCTTCTTTGAATGGAACTGACACGCTTCACACTTGGTTAGTAGTGTCGTCGCGTCCTGGAGGGCGGTGGGCCATAAGAAACCTTGTCGGAACGCCTTCTCGGAAAGGGCCCTCGACCCTATGTGGGAGCCACATATGCCTCCATGTATCTCTGCCAACAGCTCCAGTCCTTCCTCCCGGGGGATGTACTTCAATTTCACACCGTTCGGCCTTCTCCTGTACAGGACATCATCGACGAACTGGTATAGGGCAGACTGACGGGCTACTTTTTCTGCTTCTTCCTGCTCCTCAGGAACTTCCCCTGTTTGGAGGAATCGAACAGTATGTTGTGCCCACGCCGGAGCCTGGGGCTCGACGGCAAGGACCAAAGGCATTTCCTCTGCCGTGGGAGCGGCTGTCTCCATGGCCAAGGCTTGACACCCTACCGGAGCCAGTTGCTCTTTGGCAGGCTCAGCATCCATGGCAGCATCCTTGTCGGCAGCCCCAGGGGGCTCGGTAGGAAAGTACTCGCCGGGACCTGATTTCCTTCGCTTGTTCTGCCCCGTTGATGGTTCGACGGATGGCTGAGTTAACCGTAGCAAAAAGGTACTTGGTTCTACAAGTAGCTTGAATGCAACACACTTCGACAGGTAATCGACGATATCGTTCTCCGCTTGTGGAACGTGCTCCACTTGGATACCATCAAAGCGCTCCTCCAGCTTCCTCACTTCATCTATGTAGGCCTCCATCAATGGGCTCTGGTAATCCTTGTTGACTTGTCTGACGACAAGTTGCGAGTCACACCTGACGACGAGCTTCTTCACCCCGAGGTCTGCTGTGATCCTGAGACCGGCAAGCAGCCCCTCATATTCAGCAGTGTTCTTTGTGGACATCTCCCTGGGAAAGTGCATCTGGATCACGTACTTGAGGTGCTCTCCGGTGCGTGTGACAAGCAGCACACCGGCACCGGCGCCTTGCAGCGAGAAGGCCCCATCAAAGTACATGATCCAGTCGTGATCCGCTTCCTTGCCGGGGAGAACGGTCTCTTGGATTTCTTCGTCAAGTGTTGAGGTCCATTCCGCAATGAACTCTGCCAATATTCTGCTCTGGATTGTTGAGGTACTTTCGAACTTCAACCCAAAGCTCGACAACTCCAAGGCCAACTGCACAATCCATCCGGTTGCATCTGGGTTGTGCAGTATCCGTTGTAGCAGGAGGCGGGTGACGACAGTGAACTCATGGGCTTGGAAGTAATGACGCAGCTTCCTCGAGGCCATAAGGAGGCCGAAGAGCAATTTCTGCACGCTAGAGTACCTCCACCTAGCCCCCTGCAAGAGGAAGCTGACAAAGTAAACCGGGTGCTGCATCATCTTCTTCTTCTGCATCACTTTGCTTGACTGTGCGGGTGTTGCCCCGATGGCGTCAGACTTTGCCGGGGACCTTGCCTTGCTAGCACCAGGTCCTGTCGGGGGAATCTTTGGCTCACCGTCCACTGGTTCTGTCGTCGCCATTGCCTCCTCATCGACCTCTCTCTGTGCCACCAGTGCGGCGCTGACCACTTGATTCGTCGCTGCTAGGTACAACAGCAATGGTTCTTGTGGCTTAGGTGCAACCAGTATTCGCGTGGAGGAAAGGTATTTCTTCAGATCCTGCAACGCCGCCTCGGCTTCTGGGGTCCACTCCAACGGACCTGCCTTCTTCAAGGTCTTGAAGAAGGGAAGGGGGCTCTTTGCGGACTTGGAGATGAATCGGCTCATGGCAGCAACGCAGCCGGTGAGCCGAAGCACATCCTTGATCCGCTTGGGCGCCTCAATCTGTTCAACAGCCTTGATTTTTTCTGGGTTTGCCTCGATCCCGCGCTGTGACACAAAGAATCCAAGAAGCTTGCTGGACGAAACGTCAAAGACACACTTCTCATGATTCAGCTTAAGATTGATCTTGCGTAGGTTGGCGAATGTCTCTTCCAGATCTTGCACAAGAGTTGCCCCGTCCTTGGTTTTGACCAGTATGTCATCCATGTATGCCTCCATATGTCTATGGAGCTGGGGTTCAAAACCAATTTGTACTGCTCTTGCAAACGTCGAGCCAGCACTCTTCAACCCGAAAGGCATCCGTAAAATGCAATACGTACCACATGGGGTGATGAATGTTGTCTTCTCTTCATCTTCTCTCGTCATGAAGATTTGGTGGTAGCCCGAGTAGGCGTCGAGGTATGACAGCAGATCACACCCGGCCGTGGAGTCGACAATCTGGTCGATGCGCGGCAACAGGAAGGGGTCCTTAGGACAAGCCTTATTGATGTCTGTGTAATCAATACACAGCCTCCACTTCCCATTTTCCTTGCGCACCACTACCGGATTGGCCAACCACGTCCGATGGAGCACTCCTCTCACCAAACTCGTTGCTTCCAACTTCCAAACACGTCGACATTCGCCCACAGGAAGGTGACGAGCGCGCCTTCCTATTTGCTATCAAGGGTGGAGCCTATGGTGAAAGCCCCTCCCATGCCATCCTCCTTGACGGACACCTTCTTGTTCTGCGGTGGCTCAGCACTGGATTTCTTGCTCTTGCCGGTAGAGCTCTCTAGCATGTCCTCGATGGTAGCACAACACTCCAAGGAGGTGCGCTTGCCGGAGTGGGTGCGAGAGGTCTTGCCGGGCATCTTCTTCCCTCCCGGGGCTTAAGCGGCAGGAGCAAGTGCCTTGGCGGCAGCTGCTGCAACTACTTCCCAGTAGAGTTGGTCAGCGCAAATTAGGGCGTCCTTCTTATCGGAGGGGACGAAGATGATAGTCAACAGCCTGGGCATCTTTAGAATGTTGTAGGCGTAGTGTGACGCCGCCATGAACTTGGCTAGTGTCGGGTGGCCGAGGATCCCGTTGTAGGGCAAGGGGATCTCGGCCACGTCGAAGACGATCCTCTCTGTCCTGTGGTTCAACTCCCCTCCAAACGTCACGAGCAGCATGACCTTCCCCTTCGGCTGGCTCCTCCCAGGATTGACCCCTTGAAACATGCACATTTCCTCGAGGTCTCCATCAGGGATTTGCAGCCTTTTGATCATGACAGGAAAAATCAAGTTCAGGCCGGCCCCGCCGTCGACCAACATCTTGGTCACCTTGAGGTTGCGTATCGTTGGGGAGACCAACAAAGGCAAACACCCGTCCGCGATTGTGCGGTCAGGGTGGTCCTCGGCGTCAAACATGAGGGGCGTGTTGGACCACCTCAACGGCTTATGAGCGTCGAACGATGGCTCCGCTGCTGTAATCTCACACGCCCACTGCTTGAGCTGGCGGTGAGAAGTATGCAGCGAGGCACCACCGTTGACACACATGGCCTCTGTAGCCTTTTGGAACTCTGGCTCGCCGGACTCGTCGTCCTCGTCATGACCATCGTCTTGTTGTTTCTTGTCATGGCCCCTGGCGGTCCTCTCCTGCTGGTTGTGCTTGTCGCGGCGGCCTCCTTGGTCACCATGCTTCTTGCCGGATCCCTCGGCACCAGCCTGGCCCTTCTCCTTGTCCCGACTCTCATACTCCGCCTTTTGCTTTTCAGCAAGCAGCTCGACTTGCCGGCAGTTCTGGAGGTCGTGGCCTTTGGTGTGGTGGATCTTGCAGTACTGCTTGCCGGAGCCCCCTAGCTTGTCGGCAGCTGCTAAGGCCCGGTAGGCGACGCACCCGGCAATCTCCTTGCCGGGGTCGTCTGCCTTAACATTCTTGGCAGCGCCGGTGTCGTCAGACCCTTCAACGCAAGCATGGCCTTGCCCTTGCGTTTCTTTTTGCGACGCCCGCCCTTCTTTGTCAGGGCGACAGTGTCTTCATCAGTAGAGTTAGTTTCCGCACCGGTGTCCTCACCCGGTTACTTCCTTCCCTCTTCATCCCGGGCGCACCTGTCAGCCAGAACTTAGAGTTTGGCCACATCCTTAACCTTGGTCATCGCCATCTCTTCGTGCATCTTGCGGTTGCGCATGTTCTGATGGAATGCGCTAATCACAGCGGTGGGATGAACGTCGGGGATGTTGTACTGCACTTGGCTGAATCTCTGGATGTACTTGCGCAGGGTTTCCCCTTCCTTCTGGGGAATGATATGTAGATCACTGGCCTGGCCATGAGCTTGGTGGCCCCCAGTGAAGGCGCCAACAAACTCATGGCATAGATCCGACCAAGAAGAAATGGAATCCATCGGCAAGTGCATCAACCAAGACATAACATTGGGCTTCAGCGCCAATGGGAAGTAATTGGCAAGCACCTTGTCATCGCGAGCTCCGGCAGCCTGCATCGCGATGGTGTAGATGCTGAGGAACTCTGATGGATGGGTCTTGCCAGTATACTTCTCACCGACATCGGGCTTGAACATGCGGTGGGACGGCCACTGGAACTACCACAGCTCACGGGTAAAGGCTGGGCATCCCACCTCATAAGGTAGGCCGCCGGAGCCCCTCGACGTTGGGTGGTCCATAGCAGGTCCCGCCCGCTTGTCCGACTGGTGGCGTATATCACGCCGGCGCTCGATAGTAGTTCGAGCATCTTTGTAAGCTCATTCTCAAAGAACTTGGCACTGGTCGCGGTGGGTCCGCGGGTCGGATGATGCTATGGAGATGTTATCACAAGCGTCATCATGACGGGCCGACGCCCGCGTCGGCTGGCGAGGAGGAGGAGAGTGCACCGTAACCGCAGCACCCCTGGTCCTCCCAGCGATGGCATGTGCCGGCTCGGTGGGGCACCGGCCCAAGGGTCCCACCGGTCGCGGATCATCTTTGTTGGCGACGGCGACGAGGCTCCGGATGGTAGCCCTCCACTCGTTGAGCTTCTCCGTAGCAGGAGGGAAGTCGAGGAGCAGCTGCACGCGCGCCAAAGCTTCTGCTGGCGTGGGTGGCGGCGACAACTGCGTGGACCGTGGCGCGCTTCGACTTCTAACCACATTAGAAGGAGCTTTATCATGATCTAGAAGTTGCGTGCCATTTTCGCAGGCACTTCAACGGGCATGTTGAACTCCTTTGTCCCGCGGATGATGCACAGGGCTCTTCCCACTGCGGTATCCGCGGTCTTCAGCATGGTGACGCTGCTCGTTGCACGCACCCTGGGAAGAGCGCGCTATGGGCGCCGGCATGGGCGTCCTGGAGGTTGCTGCACACTCCTGGAGGGCCCCGCGCCGCCTACGGGGGCCCCAGCTCCGTCTTTGGATCTGGCAACATGTGGCCGGTCGTCTGGCGCGCAAACCAAGCCGCTCGCCAGGCTTTGACTGCCAGGGCGATCTGGTGCTCGCGGACCGCGGCCCGGGTCCTATCCGCGACCGGCCCGCTGCTCGTCCGCACGGGCATGGGAAGTTCGGCTCCTAATGAGCCGATCGCCGTGGTCGTCTTCTTCTTGGGAGCCATGGCGATGAAGAAATGCTAAGCTAACTACTAGACCAGATTCTCGCAATTGCGCCCCATACCTGGCGCGCCAAAGATGTCGGTGTGGAACAACACCTATGGGATGACAAGAATCCCTACTGCGGTTGTCGGGGCACAGGGTTGCGAGAAGAGCAGGATTAGTAATCAGCACAAGGATCGTTTACCCAGGTTCGGGCCGCGAGGATGCGTAAAACCCTAGTCCTGCTTTCGTGGATGTATTGAGTGTTCTTGCGCTCTCGAACTAGCTATGGTGGCTGTGTCGTTTCAGAGAGCCGAATCCCTCTCCAGTACACCATGGGCCTCCTTTTATAGTCGAAAGGGGATGCCACAGTGGCACACAGGAGGTGGAAAGGGTTCGGGCCGCGAGGATGCGTAAAACCCTAGTCCTGCTTTCGTGGATGTATTGAGTGTTCTTGCGCTCTCGAACTAGCTATGGTGGCTGTGTCGTTTCAGAGAGCCGAATCCCTCTCCAGTACACCATGGGCCTCCTTTTATAGTCGAAAGGGGATGCCACAGTGGCACACAGGAGGTGGAAAGGCGTACAGTGCTATGAGCTTATCGCTCGTATTACAGGACAAGGCGCATTTAATGCCATACTGAGGTGTCCCCTAGATTTATCGGGGACGGGAGCGAGGCCCGTCCCGTCCGTCGCCGCTCCTCCTCGCTTCGACACGCCAGCGATGCATGTGGCGCCATGTAGGCAGGCAGGCAGCTGAGGTGGCGCGGTGGTGGGGTTTTCACGAAGATCTGCATGCTGCCACATAGGCGCTTGATGAGTTGGCTTGGGAGCTGCATGTTGCCACGCAGGTGCCTGCCCAGTTGGTTGGGCTGGCAGCTGCATGTGAACGGCGGTGGAGACTTGGCTGATGCGGGCCTGGCAGTGGCCCTGCTGGTGTCCTCGGAGAGAGCCTTGACGGGTGGCCCGGCAAGGGTCTTGTCGTGGCGCACTGTCGTCCCCGGCAAGGATCTTGCCGGGGGTCTTGTGGTTCTCCTCGGCAAGGATCTTGCCGAGGATCGTTGTCTTTCAATCCTCATCTGATCTTAAATGTCCCTTCTCTTCACAAAGATCTACATGCCACCATGGAGGTGCCTCCTGAGCCCTAGTTCCGACATGGTTGGTTGAGTTAGAAACCGTGGGCTCGAGGGTGTCTCACTCCGCTGGTGTGGGCGAGCCACCCTGGCAAGGGTCTTGCCGGTGCCGCTGAGGGTGTCCCCGGCAATGATCTTGCCGGGGGAACCTGCTTCGCCTCTCTACTTCTTTGTGTTCTTGGCCTTGGCGTTGCTCTGGCTGTCTTGGGCTTTGTTTTTACCTTGGTTCACCTCCTCCGCTCTGCTTGGTGCGGCCGTGGGCGCGGCTCCGACTGTCCGTGCACAGGTAAAGGGGTACCAAGGTGTGCCCCTTCTTTTGTACACCGACAAGAAGTAGCGAATGAAGGAGTCTGGATGAAGGAGTTCATATCTGATCTAGGTGTAATACCTAGTGCATCGGGTCCAATGAAAATCTTTTGTGACAATACTGGAGAAATTGCCTTGGCGAAGGAATCCAGATTACACAAGAGAACCAAGCACATCAAGAGACGCTTCAATTCCATCCGTGATCTAGTCAAGGAGGGATACATAGAAGTTTGCAAAATGCACATAAATATGAATGTTGCAGACCCATTGACTAAGCCTCTTCCACGAGCAAAACATGATCAGCACCAAGACTCCATGGGTGTTAGAATCATTACTATGTAATCTAGATTACTGACTCTAGTGCAAGTGGGAGACTGAAGGAAATATGCCCTAGAGGCAATAATAAAGTTGTTATTTATATTTCCTTATATCATGATAAAAGTTTATTATTCATGCTAGAATTGTATTAACCGGAAACTTAGTACTTGTGTGAATACATAGACAAACAAGGTGTCCCTAGTATGCCTCTACTTGACTAGCTTGTTAATCAAAGATGGTTAAGTTTCCTAGCCATAGACATGTGTTGTCATTTGATGAACGGGATCACATCATTAGAGAATGATGTGATGGACAAGACCCATCCCTTAGCTTAGCATAATGATCGTTTAGTTTTATTGCTATGCTTTCTTCATGACTTATACATGTTCCTATGACTATGAGATTATGCAACTCCTGAATACCGGAAGAACACCTTGTGTACTATCAAACGTTACAACGTAACTGGGTGATTATAAAGATTCTCTACAGGTGTCTCCGAAGGTGTTTGTTGGGTTGGCATAGATCAAGATTAGGATTTGTCACTCCGTGTATCGGAGAGGTATCTCTTGGCCCTCTCGGTAATGCTCATCACTATAAGCCTTGCAAGCAATGTTACTAATGAGTTAGTTACGGAATGATGCATTATGGAATGAGTAAAGAGACTTGTCGGCAACGAGAATGAACAAGGTATGGTGATACCGATGATCGAATCTCGGGCAAGTAACATACTGATGACAAAGGGAACAACATATGTTGTTGTGCGGTTTGACCAATAAAGATCTTCGTAGAATATGTAGGAGCCAATATGAGCATCCCGGTCCCGCTATTGGTTATTGGTCGAAGATGTGTCTCGGTCATGTCTACATAGTTCTCGAACCTGTAGGGTCCGCACGTTTAATGTTCGATGATGATTTGTATTATGAGTTATGTGATTTGATGTACCGAAGTTTGTTTGGAGTCACGGATGAGATCATGAAATTAACGAGGAGTCTCGAAATGGTCGAGACATAAAGATTGATATATTGGAAGGTTATGTTTGGACACCGGAATGGTTTAGGAAAGGTTGAGTACCGGGGGTTACCGGAACCCCCCCCCCCCCAGGGAGTTGATGGGACTTAGTGGGCCTTAGTGGGGAGGAGAGACAGCAGCCAGGAGGTGGCACGCGCCCCTCCCAAGCACAGTCCGAATTGGACAAGGGGTTGCAGGCGCGGCCCCCCTCTCCATTCCTACCCCCTTCTCCTTTAGGTGGAAACCTACTAGGACTTGGAGTCCTAGTAGGATTCTCCTTCTCCCAGCGCGCCTAGCTTGGCCGGCAAGCCTCCCCCTCCCTCCTTTATATATGGGGGCAGGGGAGCACCCTAGTACACACAAGTTTCTCTTAACCGTGCGCGGTGCCCCCCCTCCACAGTTACACACCTTTGTCATATCGTCGTAGTGCTTAGCTGAAGCCCTGCGCCGGTAACTTCATCATCACCGTTGCCACGCCATCGTGCTGATGAAACTCTCCCTCGGCCTCAACTGGATCAACAGCTCGAGGGACGTCATCAGCTGAATGTGTGCTGAACGCGGAGGTGCCGTACGTTTGGTACTTGGACCGGTTGGATCACGAAGACGTTCGACTACATCAACCGCGTTACTAAACGCTTCCACTTTCGGTCTACGAGGGTACATGGACACACTCTCCCCGCTCGTTGTTATGCTTCTCCTAGATAGATCTTGCGTGATCGTAGGAAAAAAATTTAATTACTACGTTCCGCAACAGTTCTATAGCTTGGGAATCCCAGACAGAGGTCTGGTTCCTATGGAGGGTCTTGTAGATAGACAAGCTTCCTAGCCTTCTTTCTTTTAGTTGTTTGTACTGAGACAGGATTAGCTTCGGCATGCGGCATGTGCTTGTTGCTTGTATGACTTTATATGTTGGGTCATGAGACCCATGTTGTAATAGCATGCTATATATGGCTCCTCAGAGCCTTTTAATTAAATACTTTGAGTCAGAGAGTTATGTTGTGATGCCATGTTGTATCTTCACATATCGAGCATATTATGTGTATGTTATTGAAATGCTTTGGTATGTGTGGGATCCGACACCTAGTTGTTTATTCTTGGTAGCCTTCCTTGTGGGTAAATGTCTCCTAGTGCTTCCACCGGAACACATGGATTGATCGTCATGTGTCCTTCTTTGATCATGTGTCTGCCCCTATGGGGAAATGTCACGCGGTGTTTACCGGAGTCCTGATAGCTTGCTATAGCCTGGTTACACTCGATGCCGACCGACGCGTGCATTGATGGGTCATGTATGCCTGTCCCTGTAAGTTTGTGCCACCTTGGGTTTACGACTAGTCATGTCGGCCCGGGTTCTCTGTCATATGGATGCTAGCGACACTATCATATATGTGAGCCAAAAGGCGCAAACAGTCCCAGCCAAGGTAAGGCTTCTGCCATGGGAATACCGTACGTGAGGCTGCAAAGTGATATGATGTGTTACTTGCTAGACCAGTGTGACTTAGGACCGGGGTACCGATAGCTGTCCCAGTAGCAATTAATTCATTTGCACATTGATCTTTTTGAGAAGATATGTCATAATTAACCCGTTCCTTCAGTTTTTCAAAATATGTATTTGGTGACATTCTATCTTGCTAGAAACCCATTTCCCCTACAATTGTTACTGATTTAGTTTTAAATATTATAGGATGAATGTAAGTGTTCTTACCTGGAGTGGGTTGATTAAGAGTGGCTACAGTCTTTGAAGATGTGCATGATCATCCAGGTTTGTCTAATATATTAGAACAAACCTGGCTGATCATGCATCAGCAGATTAGGGAAATGAATATATTTGCTAGAAGGTGAACTAGCTATATGTTGTATTGTGCTGTTTTCAGGTAGCTATCGTACTATGATGTTAAAATATATTTATGTTCCTAATATGAAATTGGCAAACAGCTGTTCGATAAATGTGAATTTGCGTAATACTGGAATTATTAATTGTATACTAATAAACCTGCTAAATGGGTCACTGTTACGTCTCCAACGTATCTATAATTTTTTATTGTTCCATGCTATTATATTATCTGTTTTGGATGTTTTATATGCATTAATATGGTATTTCATATGATTTTTGGGACTAACCTATTAACCTAGAGCCCAGTGCCATTTCCTGCTTTTTCTTTGTTTCAGAGTTCCGCAGAAAAGGAATACCAAACGGAGTCCAAACGAAATAAAATGCTCGCAATGATATTTCTTGGACCAAAAGACACCCAGGAGACTTGGAGTGCAAGTTGTAAGAGCCACGAGGCGTCCACAAGGGTGGAGGACGCGCCCAGGGGGGTAGGACGCGCCCCCAACCTTGTGGGCCCCTCATTGACCTCCTGACCTAGATCTCCCTCCTATATATACTCTTATACCCCAAAACATCCAGGGGAGCCACGAAACCACTTTTCAACCGCCGCAACCTTATGTACCCATGAGATCCCATCTTAGGGCCTTTTCCGGCATCCTGCCGGAGGGGGATTCAATCATGGAGGGCTTCTACATCAACACCATTGCCTCTCCGATGAAGCGTGAGTAGTTTACCTCAGACCTATGGGTTCATAGCTAGTAGCTAGACGGCTTCTTCTCTCTCTTTCATTCTCAATACAAAGTTCTCCTCGATGTTCTTGGAAATCTATTTGATGCAATACTCTTTTGTGGTGTGTTTGCCGAGATTTGATGAATTGTGGATTTATGACCAGCTTATCTATGAATATTATTTGAATCTTCTCTGAATTCTTATATGCATGATTTGATATCTTTGCAAGTCTCTTCAAACTATCAATTTGGTTTGGCCAACTAGATTGGGTTATCTTGCAATAGGAGAAGTGCTTAGCTTTGGGTTCAATCTTGTGGTGTCATTTCCCAATGATAGTAGGGGTAGCAAGTCACATATTGTATTGTTGCCATCGAGGATAAAACAATGGGGTTTTCATCGTATTGCTTGAGTTAATTCCTCTACATCATGTCATCTTGCTTAAAGCGTTACTCCATTCTTTATGAACTTAATATTCTAGATGCATGCTGGATAGCGGTCAATGTGTGGAGTAATAGTAGTAGATGCAGAATCATTTTGGTCTACTTGACACGAGCGTGATGCCTATATTCATGATCATTGCTTTAGATATCGTCATAACTTTGTGCTTTTCTATCAATTGCTTGGCAGTAATTTGTTCGCCCACCATAATCATTTCTATCTTGAGACAAGCCTCTAGTGAAACCTATGGCCCCGGGTCTATTTTCCATCATATAAATTTCCGATCTACAATTCTAGTTTCCTATTTACTTTATTGCAATCTTTTACTTTCCGTTCCGTAAACCAAAAATACCAAAAATATTACTTTACCGTTTATCCATCTCTATCAGATCTCATGTTGCAAATAACCACGATGGACTGACAACCCCTTTATCGTGTTGGGTGCAAGGTTGGTGTTTGTTTGTGCAGGTATTTAGTGGCTTGCGCATTGTCTCCTACTGGATTGATACCTTGGTTCTCAAAGTTGAGGGAAATACATACGCTACTTTGCTGCACCACCCTTTCCTCTTCAAGGGAAAAACCAACGCAAGCTCAAGAGGTAGCAAGAAGGATCTCTGGCGCCGTTGCCGGGGAGATCTACGCCAAGCCGAAACACACCAAGTACCCATCATAAGCTCTCATCCCTCGCATTACATTATTCGCCATTCGCCTCTTGTTTTCCTCTCCCCCACTTCTAAAACAATTTTAGAAAAGATTTGCCTTTTCTTCACCCTTCTTCATTTGTCTTTTCGTTTGCCTTGATGTCTTATTTGGCTCGTTTGCTCGTTTGGTTGGAATAATTGTGTATTTATTGCAAATCAGAAAACCTAAGATCTATGGATCCTCATCCGCTTGCCAATCTTTTTGAGAGATCCAATTATGATGAACCAATTGCTAGTGAGTTTTGTGCACTAGATTATCTTTATGAAGTTTTGCTTGAAATTCGTAAATCTAAAAATTATGATGAAGTACTTTATGAAGTGATTCACAATTAATAGATCTTTGAATAAAAAGAATGATTGCAATGATGTTATTATAAATTCTATTAATGTCAGTTGTGCTAATAATATGCAAAACTCTAAGCTTGGGGATGTTAGTTTTGCTATGTCCACTACTTGTTGCAATGATCATGATTGGGGTGATTCTTCTTATGATCTTGAAAATTTATTTAAGCCCCATGATGAATATAAGATTGATAATAATGTTTGCAATAATATTGAAAGTGGGTTTGGAAGAGTGTCAACTTTAGATCCCACATATTTGGAGAATGTTCAATCTTATGAAATTTTTGACAAAAGTGGGTTTGTAGAGGTCATGACTTTAGTTAATGTTAATCCCACTATTTTGGAAGAGTGTCAACTTTGCATATTATGTGATAGCTATATTGTTGAATTTTCTTATGATCCTACATGTAATTATTATGAGAGAGGAAAATATGGTTGTAGAAATTTTCGTGTTACTAAATTACCTCTCTTCATGTTGATCTCGTTATTGTCTCTTTCTTCTTCCTTGCATATGCTAGTTTTTGCTTCCCTTGATAATTTTTTTGCTAAAATACCTATGCATAGGAATTATGTTAGACTTAAGTGTGTTTGTCACATGTTTTATGATGCTCTCTTTGTGCTTCACTTCTTGTCTTTCATGTGGGCATCATTGAAATCTCAATGCCTAGCTAAAAGGCTCTAAAGAAAAGTGCTTGTTCGGAGACAACCCAATACTTTGCATTGTTGTATTTAAATAAATATTTCATCTAGCCTCTGGTTAGATGTGGTTTTGTGTTTTAGTTAGTGTTTGTGCCAAGTAAGACCTATGGGATAACCTACGGTGATATTTGATTTGATCTTGCTGAAAAACAGAAACTTTTGCGCTCACGAAAACAATTATCATTTTTAGCAGGAACGTGATAAAATACTGGTTCTATTTGAAGAATATTACACTATAAAAAAAGTACGGTTCCGTGATGATACATGTTTGTCATAGTAGGTCGCGTTTTTTGTCATGCATGTACATCCATGACGATTTTATGACAGAATCAAGATAGTCATACCTATGCTGTCATAGAAGTGTTCCATGACATTACCAAAATTATCATCACGGAAGTGTCCACTTCCATGGAGATAAATCACGCGTCACAGAAGTGCTTTCGTCAAGGGTGACCAACACGTGGCATCCACCATAACGGAACGCTGTTAAGCTATCGGGTCGGGTTTTGGATCCGATAACACGTTAACAGCCCCGACCAATGGGGATTTTCCACGTGTAAAATCATCATTGGCTAGAGGAAACACGTGTCGGCTCACCGTTGGGACAGATGTCATCCGCTCATTGGACCGAAGGCGCCTATGATACGGTGACACGTGGCATGACCCAACAGAGGCCCATTCCTGTAAAAAGGCCAGCCCATTTGACTTGGTCAAAAGGTGGCGGGTCGGCCCACGGAAAGCCTGTTAACGGTCTGTTCGCATATAGCCCATTTACAGCCCGCTAACCCAGGGCCCATTACGCCCTATTTGAATTAGGCCCAGTAGCGTCGTCTGGGTCGTCCAATATGATTCAGCCCGTTTTAACTTCCGGCCCATGTGTGGCCCATGACTTCTTTCGGCCCATAAGAGGACCTTTGTAACTCTTGGCCCATTAACGGCCCGTGGTGAAACTGGCCCATAATGAACAGTGTATCACTTTATACCCATTAACGGCCCGTTATTCCATTGGGCCGTTTCCAGCCCAAGTTATCTTTTGGCCTTCTCAGGTCCCATTGATTCTTGGGCTCATTTGCAGCATTCGGTTACATACGGCCCGTTACTGTCATTTTCTGCTTGTGGGCCAAATTCAGCCCGTCATTACAGTCGGCCCATTTGCGGACCGTTAATACGTTGGGGCGTTTTCATGTCAAAAAAATCCGTTGGGCTGTTTTCATAGAGTTATCAAATACGGCCTATTAACTGCCCGTTATGGTCCACGAATAGTACGACCCATGATTGGCGAAATGATGATACGCCCCGTAGAAGGCCCATGGATCCTACAACCCGTATGAGGCCCATGGATAGTATGGCCCGTAGAAGGACCATGGATCGTACGGCCCGTAGAAGGCCCATGGACCCTATGGCCCGTAGAAGGCCCATGGACCCTAAGGCCTGTATAGAAGGCCGATGGATCCTACGGCACGTATAGAAGGACAATGGATCCTACGGCCGGACGAAGGCCCATGCATCAAATGAGCACAATCTTAATACTCCCTCCGTCCCAAAATTCTCCTCTTGAATTTGTCTAGATATGGATGTATCAAGTCACGTTTTAGTATTAGATACATCCGTATCTAGCAAATTTAAGACAAGAATTTTGAGATGGAGGGAGTAGATGGTTAGTAGGGCAGATAAAGACCCTAAAGTGGAAATGGCTCACGGGCTGCACAGAGACTGAGCCTATTTTCCTTGACCAAAGTTGATAAAGGTTACTTTATATCTCAATAATCCAAAAAAAAACTTTATGTTTAGATACAAATGTGTAATATGTATGTTTATTTAACATAGTACAATCGTAGATGCTCATACACACTCACTCTATGAACACATGCAGAACCTACCTATAAGCAATTTGAGATACTGAGCTGATATAACATTTTGGAATTGATGATTTCATCACAAGCGCTTAGTAGTCGACGACAACGTCTCTTCCCATTGAAGGATCATCACCAGAAAGACTAAAATAAATCTAGAAATACTCCATGGCATATGCCCAAAACATTCACACCTTGTTTGGCCTCATTCATTGGAAGTTCATATGTTGATCAATATGCAACCATCACAACCAAAAAGCAACTGATGATCATAAGGTCTTACGTGCGCCTGATCATATGTTGATTCTTCCTCGTGTAGTAACAATAACCATGTTAAATCCAATATTGTTGCTTCTAGTAGTTCTCTTGATTCCACTAATGATTCTCTTAGCCAAGTTACACTTGAGAAAGAAAATAACTTATTGAAGGGAATTATAGAGAAATGTGTTTACAAGAGCCTTGCCGGAAGTAAGCAATTTGAGGAAATTGTACGCAAGCAAGGAAGGCACCGGAAGAATCAGGGTGTTGGTTTTGAACGAAAGTTCAATGCCAATGGAGTTGAGTGGGAAGAAGATCAATACCCCAAAACGAAGTTTGTTCCTCAACAAGAGAAGTATGATCCAACTTCTTTTGAGGGAACACAAGTTCAATATGATCTTCCACCACAAGACCACAAGCTAAAGGGCAAGGACAAACTTCAAGAGGAGATTGACTCATTTGAAGAAGCTCCTAAGGCCATGGTCAGGTGGGTTCCCAAGACTACGTCAAGTTCCACTTTATCAAGTTTGACTACAACTCCAAGGATTCCCATCAAGTTGATGTGGACACCAAAGAGAAGAACCGCTACCGCAGAATGCTGCTAACGCGACATTACGATCAGAGACCCTTTGACGAAATTGTGTGCGATGCATTAATCACAAACGGTAATGCAAAAAACCGTCAAAACAGATGCAAAACATTTGCGATGGCGGATACATCAAACACGTTCAGATTTTAGTTGCGTGTGCGATGCTGGGCATACGGCTGATCCATACAAACTGTTTGCGATTAGACAGAACAATAGAAACGGGCACCATATCAATGTGTGTGTGCGATATACGACATATAGTTCGCTCAGATGAACTGTTTGCTATTAGGGAAAGCAATAAAGACGGTCAGCCAGATCAAGGTGTGTGTGATATACGGCATACCGTTCACTCGAATGAACTGTTTTCGGTTAGAGAAGAGAACATAAACGGTTCAACTTAACAATTTGTGTGTGATACACGGCAAGCATGCCTGTAATTGGAAATGTGTGGGAAGACCGATAACAACACATACCAGTCCTGTTAACAAGCCATGTGTGTTGTGAGCAAATGATTGCTGGTATACAATTGTCAGTGATTGAAAAAATCATCACCGATGGGTTCCATTGTTTTGTCCGTGTGCAATGCCATTCCATTATAGCATGCCAAGTTTCATGAATTTTACACGAGTTTTGGATTTACTAGAATTTAAAAATAAAGTATCTCAACGTTTTGCCGGCAATCAACGGTGCCCTGTTGTTTGAAATTCATTCCCATTTCTTGCATTGGACCTAAGCATGCACCCAAGGACAAAGATTAGATTTTCCAACCAATTTATATGCACTAGAGCATGTGCATGTAGTTTAAATTTGAATTATGGACATAAATGCATTGAGAACTTAGTTAATGCATAAAAACCCAAACGAACACCGACAAATCACAAAAAATAACACAACACTCATGTTGTTATATGTTGACATGAGAAAACTTTTTAAAGCAATAAGAGGCAATGGATATCATTTCGTCCCCAAAGGTGGAGCATTCCCTACCGAAACCATCATGCTTGTTGTGAGAAGCTCTGGTTAGTGACAAGCATATACCCAAACCTGCCCCAAATGGGACAAAAAATTTACCACGGCATGTTCATGCCGCTCCATAAAAGCATGCCAAGTTTCATGAATTTTAGACGAGTTTTGGATTTACTAGAATTTAAAAACAAAGTATCTCAATGTTTGCGGACGAGTAACGGTGGCAGGGTGTTTGACATTCATTCCCATTTCTTGCATGGGACCTAAGCATGCACCCAAGGACAAAGATTTGATCTTTCAAACAATTTATATGCACTGGATCATGTGCATGTAGTTCAAATTGGAATTATGCACATAAATGCATTGAAAACTCACTTAATGCATAAAAATGTCCAAACGAACCCCGAAAAATCACAAAAAATAACACAACACTCCTGTTGTTCTATGTTGACACGAAATTTTTTTGAATCAATAAGAGGCAATGGATATCGTTTCATCCCCAAAGGTGGGGCGTTCCCTACCGAAACCATCATGCTTATTATGACAAGCTCTGGTTTGTGAGAAGCATATACCCAAACCTGCCACAAATGGGACAAAAAATTTACCACGGCATGTTGATGCCATTCCATGAAAGCATGCCAAGTTTCATGAATTTCAGACGTGTTTTGCATTTACTAGAATTTAAAAACAAAGTGTCTCAATGTTTTTCCGGCAATCAACGTTGCCCTGGTGTTCGAAATTCATTCCAATTTCTTGCATGGGACCTAAGCATGCACCCAAGGACACATATTTGAATTTTTAACCAATTTATATGCATTAGAGCATGTGCATGTAGTTCAAATTTGAATTATGCACATAAATGCATTGAAAACTCAATTAATGCATAAAAATGTCCAAATGAACCCCCAAAAATCCTGAAAATTGACACAACACTCCTGTTGTTCTATGTTGACACGAGAAAAAATTTGAAGCAATAAGATGCAATGGATATCGTTTCATCCCCAAAGGTGGGACGTTCCCTACCGAAACCATCCGCCTTGTTGTGAGAAGTTGTGGTTTGTGAGAAGCATATCCCCAAACCTGTCCCAAATGGGACAAAAAAATTACCACAACATGTTGATGCCGCTCCATGATAGCATGCCAAGTTTCATGAATTTCAGATGAGCTTTGGATTTACTAGAATTTAAAAACCAGGTATCTCAATGTTTGCGGCCAAGTGACCGGGGCAGGGTGTTTGACATTCATTCCCTTTTCTTGCATGGGACCTAAGCATGCAACCAAGGACACCGATTTGAATTTTCAACCAATTTATATGCATTAGAGCATGTGCATGTAGTTCAAATTTGAATTATGCACATAAATGCATTGAGAACTCAGTTAATGTATAAAAATGTCCAACCGAACCCCGAAAAATCACAAAAAATAACACAACACTCCTGTTGTTCAATGTTGACATGCGAAAAAATTGGAAAGTAATAAGAGGCAATGGATATCGCTTCGTCCCCAAAGGTGGGGCGTTCCTTACCGAAACCATCATGCTTATTATGACAAGCTCTGGTTTGCGAGAAGCATATACCCAAACCTGCCCCAAATGGGAAAAAATTACCACGGCATGTTGATGCCTCTCCATGATAGCATGCCATGTTTCATGAATTTCAGACAAGTTTTGGATTTACTAGAATTCAAAAACAAGGTATCTCAATGTTTGCGGCCGAGTGACGATAGCAGGGTGTTTGACGTTCATTCCCATATCTTGCATGGGACCTAAGCATGCACCCAAGGACAAAGATTTGATTTTTCAACCAATTTATATGCACTGGAGCATGTGCATGTAGTTCAAATTTTAATTATGCACATAAATGCATTGAAAACTCAGTTAATGCATAAAAATGTCCAAACGAACCTCGAATAATTCCAATTCTTTTATGACACACATATAGTTGCATGTTCACAGCAGATAAAAGGTCTAGCAATTCAAGCACCGTCCATGGCCGCTGTGACCCCATTGTGTAATTCAAATCAAGACGAAAAATCAAGTAGATCCCACACAGTTTATTATAACCAACCATGTGAGATGGAGCACAAAATATCTTGGAGCACCGTCGGATTATAGTATGCATACGGCTTATGCGAGAAGGTGCGACGGCTGCAGTCCACAGCCCACTCTGAATAAGGGACCGTGTCTGATGACACTTTGCGCGCCAGTTTTTTGCTGAATAAATTCCAAACTTTTGGCTTCCGCGGAAATATCTACCTCCCCGCCCCCTCCCCTTACCAAAAGCCACATTTCCCATGTTTCCGCCTTCCTTTACAAGTTGAAACCTTCACTCCTTGCTTGTAGCGCCACCTCCTCGTCGGCGACCCTCCTTCACGCTGCTCGGCCCCGTCTATCTAGGCAGGTAATCCACACCCGACCCCATCCTCCTCATCCTTCCACATCCCACATGCCCCAACCGCTGGCGCGAGCACGACACCTTCCACCCAAATCACCGACCCCTCCACCAAATAAGTGTGTCCCTAAGCCATGGTGCATGCAGTATAGCCAGGATCTCAAGGAGCGTTTCGTAGCGGAAAAGAAAATCGCGGCCGCACGCGCGGATGAGGTCACGATGGCTGCCATTCATGCCGACCCCTGGATCCTGGAGGAGCACCTTGCCATTTTCTATCTATGCCGGCTAAGCATCCTCGGTTTAGCCGTTGCATGTGATGCTCCTGCCTTTCCTTCACAAATTCTAGTGAACTATGTTATCTAATTTTACCATGCAATCCATTGCTCTAATGTATATGTTCTATATGTCGTGCAGTGTGGTGCTCACTTATTAAATATTTTGTTAATAAGTTGTCATCTTCAGTTAACTGTTTGATTCAATTCTGCAAATGTGATGTTCAATTCTTTAGGCTGCAATTTAATATTGTCTTCCATGTGAGAAATAAATCGAATTTATCTTTACAAAATACATGAGAAACGAATACAATTACTATATTTCCAAGTTGTCAAGCATGCTTGGTTTGGTTATACATTGTGAAATGTGGTGCTTAGTTAACGTTTGGTTCATTTGTGTTGTGGTGTTTAGTTAACTGTTTGGTTCAATTTTGCAATGTGATGTTCAATAGTTGTGGGTGCATTTTGTTACTGTATACCATGTGAGGAATAAATTGAATTTGTCTGTAGTAAATACATGAGAAACAAATATAATTGCTACAATTGGTTGTAGTTAACTGTTTGGTTAACTGTCTGATCTTCTATTAGGAGTATGTTATATTGTGAATGTGGTGCTCAGTTAATGTTGGTTCATTTGTTGTGGTGTTTAGTTAAATGCTTGGTTCAATTCTGCAACGCGGTGTCCAATTGTCGTGGGTAGAATTTTGTATTGTTGTGCATGTGAGGAATAAATCGAATTTGGCTACACTTAATACATGAGAAACATATACAAGAGCTATATTTCCTAGTTCTTAATCATGCTTGGTTTGGATAAATGGGTTTTCCATGTGGCTTGAATTAATCTGATGAATCTTCAATGTGCTTATTTATCATCAACATATTTTACTGATAGCATGTGAACCCTTACTTAACCTGATGACTAACTACTTTATATGTGTTGCAGGGAAACAATGGGAAGCACTGAGGTTTACAAGATGGTACTAACTATTATACATTGCCTTTTTTATTCATTTGCCTCATTTCCATTGTAGAGAAGATATTTATGCACATCCTTGTTTTCAGGCTTCACTGATGATTACCTCTCAAACCACCTCTATGGTCATGAGGCGAGGAAAGTTTTCATACAACACCCACGGTTCAATATTGAAGTGTTCCTGAAGAGGTCGAAGCATGGACGGTCAATCATCCATAGGCATTGGCCTAAAGTTGCAAAGACCTTCAACATGAATGAAGGCTCAATATTCGCCTTCTGCTTCAGCAGTTTTCCAGATGAGATGCATCTCTCTATGTATCGTCTATGATACTAAATTCGAAAGGTTCTAGATGTTGCATGTGAAACTTGTTGCTAGTGCAGTTGTGTAATGGGCTAGCTCAGTGCTGAAGCTATATCATGTTGTACTCCGATGTATTTCAATTATGAAATCCTGCTTCCTTAATATGGAAATGGAATATATTATGCACTTAATATGAATGTCAATTAGATTAGTAAATGGATTATTAATAATAGGGCAACTAGCCCGCTAATTGCCAATTAGCGGTTTTCCTATTGCAAACGGTTATTGAGAAAACACCGTGGGCAATGACCTCAGGAAACGCACAGAGTTTCTAGGAATAAACCATGTTGAATCAATGAACAATCACACACGACATTCTCTTGAAAATTGTTTGTGTTACGCCACCTTGCGCAAACGTTTTCCTTGGAGTGACTGTGTGGAATGTATATACGAACGGAAACGTTTAGGGGTGTCTAACTGTGTGGTGTGTCCTTACGACCAGAAATGATTTCGCATGTATAATTGTATTTTTTAGCACTACTATGCGTATTTCTGTATTTGAGTGCTCGTCGATCGCACACGACCTCATTTTGCCGAGTGTGTGTGCCAGGAGGGCATATCTGATACGTCCATTTTGCATCATGCTTTTACATCGATATTTATTGCATTATGGGCTGTTATTACACGTTATGCCACAATACATATGCCTATTCTCTCTTATTTGACAAGGTTTACATGAAGAGGGAGAATGCCCGCAGCTAGAATTCTGGGCTGGAAAAGGAGCATATATTAGAGACCTATTCTGCACAGCTCCAAAAGTCCTAAAATTTCACGGAAGTCATTTTTGGAATTAATAAAAAATACTGAGTGGAGAAAACACCAGAGGGGGGCCACACCCTGGCCACTAGGGTGGGAGGTGCGCCCTACCCCCTTGGGCGCGCCCCCTGCCTCGTGGGCCCCCTGGTAGGCCTCTGGTGCCCATCTTCGGCTATATGAAGTCTTTCATCCAAGGAAAAATCATAAGCAAGCTTTCGAGAAGAAACTCCGCCGCCACGAGCCGGAACTTTGGAGGAACCAATCTAGGGCTCCGGCAGAGCTGTTCTGCCGGGGAAACTTCCCTCCTGAAGGGGGAAATTATCGCCATCGTCATCACCAATGATCCTCTCATAGGGAGGGGGTCAATCTCCATCAACATCCTCACCAGCACCATCTCCTCTCAAACCCTAGTTCATCTCTTGTATCCAATCTTTGTCCCAAAGCCTCAGATTGGTACCTGTGGGTTACTTGTAGTGTTGATTACTCCTTGTAGTTGATGCTAGTTGGTTTATTTGGTGGAAGATAATATGTTCAGATCCATTATGCATATTAATACCCCTCTGATTATGAACATGAATGTGATTTGTGAGTAGTTACGTTTGTTCCTGAGGACATGGGAGAAGTCTTGCTATAAGTAGTCATGTGAGTTTGGTATTCGTTCGATATTTTGATGAGATGTATGTTGTCTTTCCTCTAGTGGTGTTATGTCAACGTCGACTACATGACACTTCACCATTGTTTGGGCCTAGAGGAAGGCATTGGGAAGTGATAACTAGATGATGGGTTGCTAGAGTGACAGAAGCTTAAACCCTAGTTTATGCGTTGCTTCGTAAGGGGCTGATTTGGATCCATATGTTTCATGCTATGGTTAGGTATACCTTAATACTTCTTGTGTAGTTGCGGATGCTTGCAATAGGGGTTAATCATAAGTGGGATGATTGTCCAAGAAAGGACAGCACCCAAGCACCGTTCCACCCACATACCAAATTATCAAAGTAACGAACGCGAATCATATGAACATGATGAAAACTAGCTTGATGATAATTCCCATGTGTCCTCGGGAGCTTTTCTCTATATAAGAGTGTGTCCAGGCTTGTCCTTTGCTACAAAAAGGATTTGGACATCTTGCTGCACTTTAGTTACACCTGTTACTTATTACTCGTTACAAATTACCTTATCACAAAACTATCTGTTACCGATAATTTCAGTGCTTGCAGAGAATACCTTACTGAAAACTGCTTATCATTTCCTTCTGCTCCTCGTTGGGTTCGACACTCTTACTTATCAAAAGGACTACGATAGATCCCCTATACTTGTGGGTCATCAAGACTATTTACTGGCACTGTTGACAGGGAGTGAAGTGCCTTTGGTAGGTGGAATTTGGTAAGGAAAAAATTATATAGTGTGCTGAAATTTACTGTCACTTGTTACTATGGAAAGTAATCCTCTGAGGGGCTTGTTCGGGGCATATTCACCCCGACCAATAGAGCAAAGAGTTGCTCCTCAACCTACTGAACCTACTGAAAATGTTTACTTTCAAATTCCTTCGGGTATGATAGAGAAACTGCTAGCTAATCCTTTTGCAGGAGATGGAACATTGCATCCCGATTTACACCTAATCTATGTGGATGAAGTTTGTGGATTATTTAAGCTTGCAGGTATGCCCGATGATGTTATCAATAAGAAGGTCTTCCCTTTATCTCTGAAGGGAGAGGCATTGACATGGTATAGGCTATGTGATGATATGGGATCATGGAACTACAAACGATTGAAATTGGAATTTCATCAGAAGTTTTATCCTATGCATCTTGTTCATCTTGATCGTAATTATATATATATAAATTTTGGCCTCATGAAGGAGAAAGCATCGCTCAAGCTTGGGGGAGGCTTAAGTCAATGTTATATTCATGCCCCAATCATGAGCTCTCAAGAGAAATGATTATTCAAAAAAATTATGCTCGGCTTTCTCTCAATAATCGCTCCATGCTCGATACTTCTTGTACTGGCTCTTTTATGATGAAGACTATTGAATTCAAATGGAATTTATTAGAAAGAATTAAACGCAACTCCGTAGATTGGGACCTCGACGAAGGTAAAGAGTCAGGTATAACACCTAAGTTTGATTGTGTTAAATCTTTTATGGGTACCGATGCTTTCCGTGAATTTAGCACTAAATATCACTACAAAAAAATACACATCCGTGACATTTTGGGCCGAACGAATTTTTTTCTGTCATACTTATGACACTTCTATCACGATAATTGTGACAAAACTCGGTATCATCATAGATGTGGTGGGGTCCTACTTCTATGACAAAAAATCATGACAGAAAATGGGCTTTTCGTCCTGGGCGGGCCGGAGACGCAGTTGCATGACATTCTTTGGGCCGTCCATGACGGAAAAAACCATGGTAGAAGTGAGGGCGAGGAAAATATCAGGGTGTTCCCAGTTACAGTGGGTGGTCGGGGCCGAGTGATGCACGTTTCTCTCGTACAAGCACGCGTGTGGGTGCGAGGCGTTGGGATCTAACTGAACCCAAGCGAGGCGTTGGGCTCTAACTGAACCCGAGCGATTGCACTGCAGGCTACGCGTTACTGAACCCGAGCGATCGATCGATGGCTGTTAACTAAACCCGATCGAGCGATTCCTTTGCTACTGCTGCTAACTGAGGCCAATCGATGCTGCCTCTGGATGAACAGTGAGCATTGCTAGGGGGTTGGATGAACAGTTCCCGATGGGGTGGATGGATAGGACCCCATGGTGTTGCCTCTGGATGAACAGGACCCTAATCGATCGAGTCGGTTGGGGTTGGTTGAACAGGACCCCGTGGAGGGCTGGATGAACAGGACCACCCCGTGGAGGGCAGCATGAACTGTAGATGGTGGAGGGCTGGATGAACACTAGCCCGTGGAGGGGTGGTTGAATAGGAGCCCATGGAGAGGGCTGGTTGAATAGTAGCCGGTGGAGTAGCGCGCGGTGGAGGCTGGATGAACAGGAGCCCGTGGATGAACAGTCGCAGGTGGAGGCTGGAGGAGGTCGACGGTGGATGAACAGTATCCCGTGGAGGCTGGAGGGGGTCGACAGTGGAGATGAACAGTATCCCGTGGACTCCCATTTTATAGTACGCCACACCCCTCCCGATGAACAGGACCCCCGTTTCGACCGTAGCGCTCCAACACAAGTTCGTTTCCTCTGTTTAGCGGTACGCCACACCCCTCCCGATCAACAGGACCCCTGTTTCGACCGTAGGAGGTCCGTTTCCTCCGTTTTGCGGTACGCCAGACACCTCCCGATGAACAGGATCCTGTTTCGAACATGGCCAGTCGAACACAAGGCATTTTCCTCCGTTCTGCAGTACGCCAGGCCTCGTTTCCATCGGCTGTTCCGTCCAAGTCGGTTGGCTCCCACGCGTTCTGTTGCCTCCCGATGAACACGACGCATTCTGTTGCCTCCCATGAACACGACGACGATGCAGTTTCTCCGTTCCGACCAAACCATGGACACGAGCCCTGGCCGTACGTACGCGCGAGTAGGCGCTCGAGACCCTGCCCGTATGTACGTACGTGGTCGTACTTACTATCTTGCACCCTGGCCGCTGTATGTACGTGTACATGCTACGTGTGCGCCTCTACTACGACACGTGCGCGCCTCTACATCGACCAGTATGTAGTTACACGTTCACGACCAGAATGAGAACGCTACGTACGCTTCGACCAGGTGGGTCCCGACTGTCAGGCACTTCCTTGCGTGCGAAGATGCAGCTGGTGGGTCCTAGCAGTCAGGGGGCGAATTGTTTTTTCTCGGACACACTTCCTTGCGTGCAAAGATGTAGCTGGTGGGTCCCAGCAGTTAGGGGGGACTTTTTTTCGCGAAATACGGTGGCCCGTCTGGTGGGTCCTCGCTGTCAGGTGGAGGAATAATTATTTTGCGTGTAATAAGGAGGCACTTCCTTGCTGCGGCCGTGGACCCAGCTGTCAGCCTCTCCACGCATAGGACTCTTCTGATGGAAGTTGTTCCTTGACCATGTTTACCACGCCGCACTAAGAGCACCAGGGCGGTGGACGACGATGAGACCTAGGAAGGGGACGACGCGGAGCAGGGGAAGACGCGGCAGCGGAAGCCCGCGCGGAGAGGAGTACGAGGGTTCACTGGTTCGGCTGCTTTGTGAGGCTGCCATCACCGCAGGGCCTGGCCAGCGGTGGGAATAGTAGGGGGCGGTGAGGCCTCCGCGGCAGCACAGCCGACCACGGGAGGCAGGTGCATGCGGCACGACCGGCGCTGCTTTGGGCGGCTGGAGCAAGAAGACCAGAGGTTGAAGAAGCACTACGGCCGTTGGATGGACATCGTACGGCCACTGGAGCTAGAATCGTTCATATTGACTAAGTTGACAAAGCACTCTGTCCCCGTCAACTTAGTAGGCCCACAAGTCAGCCACCCACCAAGGTGGGTCCCAACTATCAGGGGGAGTATTCATTTTTTTGTGCGTAATAAGGCGGCACTTCCGGTGGGTCCGAGCTAACAGCAGGGGGAACGTTTTTTCATGAAATACGAAGGCCCGTCCGGTGGGTCCCAGCAGTCAGGGGTAAAACGTTTTTTCACCAAATATGGTGGCCTATATGGTGGGTCCCTGCTGTCAGGTGGAGGAATAATTATTTTCGGCTTAATAAGGAGGCACTTCCTTGCGACTACCGTGGACCCAGTTGTCAGCCTCTCCATGTACAGTACTCTTCCAATTGAAGTCATTCCTTGACTACGTTGACCATGCCGTGCCGAGAGCACCAGGGCGGTGGACGACGGTGAGGCCTAGGAAGGGGACGACGCAGAGCCGGGGAAGACGCGACAGTGGATGCCCACGCATAGAGGAGTATGAGGGTTCACTGGTTCGCTGCGGTGTGAGGCTGCCGTCGCCGAGAATAACAGGGGGTGTGGGTGAGTAGAGGGATGGCCTGGCCAGCGGTGGGAGTAGTAGGGGGCGGTGAGGCCTCCGCCGCATCGCAGCCGGCCACGGGAGGCAGGAGCACGAGGCACGACCGGCACTGGTTTGGGCGGCTGGAGCAAGAAGACCAGAGGTTGAAGAAGCACTACGTACGGCCGTTGGATGGACATCATACGGTCACTGGAGCTAGAATTGTGCATATTGACTCAGTTGACAAAGCCTTCCATCCCCGTCAACTTAGTAGGCCCACAAGTCAGCCTGCCACTATACTGGATCCCAGCTAGCAGGGGGAGTATTCATTTTTTCATGCATAATAAGGACGCACTTCCTTGCGTGCGAAGATATAGCTGGTGGGTCCGAGCTGTCAGCGGTGGTAACGTTTTTTTCACAAAATACAGAGGCCCTTTCGGTGGGTCCCAGATGTCAGGTGGAGGAATCATTATTTTGCACATAATAAGGAGGCATTTCCTTGCGTGCGGCCGTGGACCCAACTGTCAGCCTCTCCATATAAAGTCCACATCAGATGCATGTCGGTCGTTGACCATGTTGACCAGGCCGCGCCGAGAGCACCAAGGCGGTGGACGACGGCGAGGCGTAGGAAGGGAACGACACGGAGGCAGGGAAGACTCAGTAGTTGTTCCCCACATGGAGGGGAGTACGACTGTACGAGGGTTTATTGGTTCGTCTGTCGTCGCCGGAGAATAACAGTAGGTGTGGGTGAGTAGAGGGATGGCTAGGCCAGCGATGGGAGTACAGTGGGGCGGTGAGGCTTGCACGGCAGCACGGCCGACCACGGGGAGGAGGGAGCAGGCAGTCCCGCTAGCGCTTGTTTGAGCGGCTGGAGCAGGAAGAGCAGAGATTGAAGAAGCACGACGGCCGTTGGATGGACATCCAACAGTCACAGCTTGTCTGTCAACCTTTTTTTAGGAAAGCCTCAAATCTGTGGAAAATAGCATATAGCCCATCTGCCATTATTTCTAATAATTTACAGCCCATTTGCTAATTCTTAAGGTTTTTTTGGAGCCCATATTCTTTTCATTAGCATTACAGCCCATATTGTGGCCACGGTTAAAAAATTATACGAATTTTTGCATATTTCGGTGCGTTCCGAACTGTTTTTAATCCCGAAATTCGAGTCACATTCAAACTGATTTTACAAATAAATGTATATCAATATAAAATCCAACAAATTGTCCACGCATAAAAATTAATTCAATTTAAAATCTTTAAATGAAAAAAAGAAATTTGAAACTAATTGCCGGTTTGATGTGTTTTAAAAATGTACAGCCCATTTCTCATTACTGATAGGCCATTTTCTTGTCCAGGCGAATGAAGCTCCCCTCGTCTTGAAAGATTTGCAGCCTAACAGGCCTGACGAAGTGACTTACTTGGCAAATCACAAAAAAGGGAAAGCCATTTTTAGAAAGGAAAAAAAACTACTGGGCTGGTCTGTGGTAAACATAAAAGAGAAGGCTGTCTAGACAGGCCAGAGTGCCCCGCACAGCCCAGTTGACACCCTGCTTCCGTCTTAAAAACAAATTAGATAAATGCCACTCCAATTATGGTGATTCATAAAAATGCCACTGCAATTTCCAAACTTTGAAAAATGCCACTGCAATTTTTGCAAACTTTGGAAAACGCCACTGCAATTTGCAAACTTTTAAAAATGCCACTCCAGACTTTGAAAAATGCCATTGGAAATGGCATGAAATGGCATTTTTCAAAGTTTGGAAATTGCAGTGGCATTTCTCAGCAACACCAGATTTGGAGTGGCATTTATCAAATTAACCCAAAACAAAAATAACTGGGCGAGCTGCTGGGTCCCTGGTGTCAGCCGCTCGTTATGCAATTCTCTCGTTTATTGACTACATTGACAATGGAATGGGACCCAGATGTCAGAAATCCAGTAGGAGGAGCCATTTTTTATTGGCTTGAAATAAGGAGGCACTTGCTCGCGTACTGCCATGACCTTGGCGGGTCTCTGCTGTCATCCTCTCCACGTACAATCATCTCCTGATTATGTACGCATCAACTTGGTAGGCCCACAAGTCAGCCTCTAAACCCGTGGAGGACAAATACAACTCATTTAAAAAATAACAGCCCATTCCATACGTTCAAACAGAAAGTTCAACATTCAGAGCAAAGTAACAGGTCTGATCCACATATAGAGTACTGAACTTCCATGTTGACAACCATCATAACCAAGTTAACTACCTACTCCCACTAATACTCTAGTAGCATACAAGTACTAACTTACTCTTAGCTAACTAGATGATGCCGGCTGCCATCTGCGGTACACGCTAAACGCCGGCACCGGCGTCCTCCGCCTCGCCTCGGACTTGCTAGAGGTGCGATAGGGCGCGTTGCTCGCGCGCGTTGGCCCTTTCCATGCCAGCATGGTCCACTAAAGCTTCGGCTTCTAAGAGAGAAACCCACTTGACGAGCTGGTAGTAAAAATCGGCGTCGCGAACGCGTGCGTGCCCGACAGCCTCCAGGGCTATTTGCCGGGCGCCAGCCTCCACGTAGTCGGCCCAGTTGTGGGCGCTCTGCTCGCGACTCAGAGCGTCAGTGCGCTGCTGCTCTATGTCCCGCTGGCAGCGCAAATCAGCGACACGCTGCTCCTCCGCCAAGCGGTCGCACTCCAACAACTCCTGCTCCTCCGCCAGGCGGTCGCGCTCCAACAAGTCCTCAATCTCCGCATTGCCATCTAAAGACCGATAGAATGCCTCCTCCCTCCGTCTGCCTTCCGGTGAAAAACCGAACACTAGTTCCGGCAGTGACCACCACCAGCGTCGCCTATCGCGGACGGGCGGGGGCATGGCGGATGTGGCGAGAGCGAGGATAAGTGGTGAGCAACGTCGAGCCGGTGGGGGCTTATGAGGATAGGGTGAGTTGGGTCACGGTGCCACCATAGAAGGCCGGGAAACAGTACTTATAGGCGGAAGGTAGCGCGACGGTCATCGGAATTCAATGCATAATTAAGCAGGCATGGCTTAGCGCACCAGCTTGTCGTGGAAAACTAGAGAAACTGAAATTCTGACTATGCCGCCCCGTGCCATCCGTGCTGGGTCGCACGCCGGCATGACGGTCAAACGAGTGCACTCGAATCATCTCCCTCCTTGTCAATAATGATTCCACGGATTTAAAAGGCCCGCAACAATTAAAGCGCATCTTTTTTAGCATCAGTTAGCTGCCTTAATTACGGCCGGCTGCATGCAGGCACTCAAAATCGCTCGCAGCCAGTACGCGGAGCAGCATGCAACGAGTCGCAGCCGAGGGTATTAGTTGATGAACTTTAGCAGGGAGATAAGGCATTTGCGAATGTTTTCTCTGGCAGTTTCTTCAGATTCGCATGGCATTTTCTTTAGAGAAGCTTGTCAGTTTCTTCAGAGGTAGGCATTTTTATTCAAAAACTGCCACTTCAGATCTTGCGGTGCAACTAAAACTGCCAGGAGCGCATTAGTAGGCTAGCTAGTGATCGATCAGTAACTTGTAAACACTGAGCGAACAGATATAATGAACTGTTAATGCATCTCAATGATTCACAGATCATATACAAATATGTAGCTCCAAAAGCAAAGATCATCCATAACTAAAACCAACTAGTATGATTCCCATACATAAGATCAACATGTTAATGCATCTCAATGATTCACATATCATATAAAAATATGTAGCTCCAAAAGCAAAGATCTAGAAAAAACACATGTTCTTCCTACTAACATGGATGCTTCTCTTGGCCAACATTCGGTACAGACTGAAAGACCAATTTGTTTGTGAAGTCTACAGTTCCTCTTGCAAATGTAAGTGGACTCACCAACAGCTGGAACCATGAGAATGAACCACACATGATGGAGGAACATCCACTGCAATATGATTGATCTTTTCTCGATCACACGGCGAGACTATTTTCGGAATACAAACTTTAACTAAGGCAAAATGATGCCCATTGTATAATCAGACCAAAGCAATGAAGCACCTAGTGTTGGCCAATAAATAGTACGGTACTACTTTTCTGCAGTCCATGAAGTGACTATCCAATCTTTCTGTGTCTATTTTCAAATGGCACTGCATGCAGTGACCATACTATGCTCTTGTGCAGTTCAACCAAACTTGATGTCACTTTGTGTGTTTGCAAAATAGTAACGGGCAGACATCTCTGTCTGCACAAATATCAAGCAGCTGGTAAACATATACCCCACCTTGTATTTTCGGTTTAAACATGTCTCTTTCGCTTAGCATCTGTCATGTTTTGCACTGGACAATTTGATACAGTCATGTTTTGCCCTGGACAATTTCATATTGAATTGATTTGCTTGTTCAGAGCAGAAATATAGCGCCTATTCTTCATCAGACCAAGGATATCCATGTTCACAGTGATGGAAGAGGTGAAATTGATACAACCGAAATTGAGCATCCAATCATTGAATCATGTCCCGCACCTCCAATGTAGGTCCACTTGCTAATAAATTCACATGCAAACCACTAGTATTACTATCTAAGGATAGTACAAAAAGAGTAGAAAGATAGTATCAAACCATGTACCTTCTTAATGAACAACTCATAGTGCCACCAATTGGATATAAAGGTTTGGAAGAAAACATGCTCCTAATGTTGAACCAGTTGGACTTTTTGTGCAGTTCCACTAAAATCGAGCATCCCTGTTTGCATAGATATTGAAAGTGTGATTACTATAAAAGTGGCACTAGTTGAAGCATAGACTCACAAATATAAGCATTCCAATTTCTTAATGGGAAAAGGTAGCAAGACTATTTCTAACCACCTGTTTGTAGGAATAAATAAGGCAACAACGGCTGATGTCAGAAAGGCATATATAGTTCTTTCTGAAAGAATGATCGATTCCTGATCTTTCCTCTTCTTTTAAGAATATTTTGTGCAGTTCAACTAAAATAAAATGCCATCACCGCCTTGACAATTCAGTGACACTGTACAAAAGGAAATGACTTAACATTACATCATGATGTCAGGTATGTAGTCGACAGACATTAGAGACAAACTTACAGACCTCCTCCGATAACATAATGTACATTAATTTTAAAAAAGGTGTGACTAGCTTTACCGGGATAAATCGAGTGAACTCTACACCCTCTATTCCTTAATATAAGAAGTTTTCGCGGTTCAATTTAAAGTAGCCAAACATCTAGTATTTAGAAAAACAGGTAGTAGTTTTCTTGAGCACATATCTGGGAAAGCTTGCCACACTTTATTTATATCCATACGCTAATGCAACACCATTCAAAATTTCGAATACTACAAATATACACTAATCCAGTGGCTAGTGCAACAGTAAAGTAGTTATTTTATTACAGGGTACAGTACAATGGTTTTACTGAACTAATTTCAATAAACTCTGGCACTGGAAGATTTCTATAAGAATTAACAGTACAAAATGTAAAGGTAACATGTTTCAGCATTGGTATACTAGCTGTGCATGAGCATTAAACCAAATACAAAAGTCTGAACGTAACTAGCATTATTAACTAATGACAGTATAAAAATTTGCAAACCATGTACCTCCAAGGTAAATATCATTTCGAACTCGAGGGGACCTTAAAAATTGCTATCCCAATCTTGATAATCTATCAAACATATAAACTTGATCGAACGAATCAAGAGAACAACCGGAGGAGGAGGTGCCCACTCTTGACCTTTCCTCTTGTCTTCATAATTTTTTGTGCAGTTTAACCAAAATAAAATGACATCAGCGCCTTGGCATTTTGGTGACACTGTACAAAAAAATTAACTTATCTCATGAAAGTGAGGTCCGTAATCTATAAGCATTAATAGTGCAAAAATCTGAAGGTAGTAACAAGTTTCATCGTTGGTATACTGGTTGTGCAACAACATTAGAACGCCTTAGCTAAAAAATCTTTAATACATCCACAATCAATAGCTAACCCTGAAATAATCCAGTGACATTAAATGGCATTGCTTAAATTTATCGGTGGCATTAGACTGAGTGCGGCATTAGTTAAATGTGGCATCACTTTAGCAGTAGCATTGCTTCACTTGACTGCTGGCGTTATACTAATAGCAAAAAAGTGACAATAAGAGCATGGGAGGCCCATTCGGACAGTGGGCACACCAGTACGATGTACCTCCACGGAAGCATAGAGTGGTGAGGGATGTATGGTTGCCCAGAGCAACAAATATCCAGGCAGCATATGTGGATTACGTCCCATTTTTGTTATGTTTAGCCACCTTTTTCCTATGCGAGGACAACAAACCGATCGACCTGGTCATTCTCTATTGCGTGTCATGCCTTTCTACCCTTCTTCAACCAAGAGACACGAGACTCGTTCCTTAGCTACTGATTTTCCCCTTTTCAACCTAGATGCGGGTTCGATGCCTACTCTCTTGGACAGTACAGTCTCCCTTCCTTTCCTTTTTCAACCCAGACATGGATTAGTCTGCATGAAGTAGGGTTTCCATTAATAGTGCAAATTAAGGTTTTCGTCTGCGTGACCAGCAGAGCAGAGGATAGCAAATTGGGAAGATGGTGGAGTGGAAAAAGCTCCACATGCAGCGACATGGCAGATGGGGCAATAGAACAAGGGTATGGTTCGAAAAGAGGTAGCATACCTAAGGGTCGGCGGGAAGTGGCTTCGCTCTTGGTCGTCGTCCTTTGCACGCACTACGGCAGCGAGCTTGGGGATGGAGGCCATCCCGCGCGGGCGCTAGGTCTGAGAGGATGGCCTTGTCGTCAGTGCGTGACCTCGCTCGCCGACGACGAGTGCGTCAACGCTGCACGTCCTTTTCTTCCCCGGCGGATCTTTGACCACCGGTGAGGAGAGAGAGAGAGAGGCGGTCTTATTTAGATCTGGAGAGAGGGTGATAGTATGAGAAGCAAGTGGGAAGCCCTTAGCAAGAAGGCTCTGAAGCTCCACCTATATATCTTTTTTATGCTACTAGTACTAGAGGTGGAGTAGTGGAAGAGTAGTTTATATTTTCTCTACAAACAGTACCAGTTAGTTGTGCTTCAAAACTGAAAGGCACGCCATTAAAAAAATAAAGTCAAGAAATAATACGGCACTTCGGGCCAACGCGTCCAGATTGCACTTCGCATGAGAAATTACACACCATTTTTCGTTGACATGTGGTCCCGTTCCAACATGTCAGTGAGACGACGGCGAGTCGTTTTGTACAATTTCCGAAAGGACGTGTAGGTCGGGGCGCCTCTTCGTGTACCGTGGCAACCTGGCAACCGTCCACCGACTCTTCGCCTTTCCCTCTCGGTTTGGAACTGTTGTGGCACGCTCTTCCTCCCTCCTCCATTTGCCTTCACCCTTCCTTCTGCCATTGTTTGATTGTCTTCTCCATGGAGGGAACAAGCCGGAAACGACCCTATTATTCTTGCCCTGATCTGAAAGATGATGTGGTGGGGGAACTCATTGATCGGTGCGATGTCATCACCTCGGCTAGCATGACAGGTTCGTTCAAGAACATTCTCGACTCAACTAATAACATCATTACAAGGAACCCAAGGGTTCAGGAGCGATTTGATCTCCCTTATCTTCTTTGCTATAAGCATGTTCGCATGGGCGCGGACGACGGAGGCCTCGCCTTGTGCAAGTTGATGCCGCTTGATAATGATACGTGTGATGTGAAGATTCCATCACTTAAGGGTAAGGCCTGGGATGGCGCAAATGAAGATTGGGTTGTTTATATTGGGTACAATTGCGAGTGGGAACTTGTGAATTGGTACACTCGTCAGCGAATTCCACTTCCAAACATCTCAGAGTGCCCTGAGGTTGAGCACACAGATGATCTACATACGTTCAAATACTATCATGGTGGCTGTCGTCTACGGAAGATAGCAAATTTTTTGAGTTCCCAACCGCTCTTGAATTACGAGAACTATGAAGTTGTTGCTATATTCGACAAGCTTGTTACCGTCGTTACTGATTCCATGGTTCATCCATGGATATTGCTCAAAAATCAGTTCCTGTACACGGATGATGAGTACTATGATGCAATTAAATACGAGGATCTTGTGTTTGCTTCCACCACTCGTGGCATTGTTTTTGCATGGCATCCTCGTTGTTTCGGTACGTTTGTCTTCCATCGTAATTATAATTGTTTCATCCACATGCATGCGGGTTAGCAAGTTTCGCTTTACTAATTAACCTTCTTCTTGTGTTTCCAAGGTCCTGTGAACATTCCACCACCTATACTTGAATAATTTTATAACCAAGGGGGAGATGATGATGGTGATGATCACGATCATGAGGACGAGCAGGACTTATATACTCAGTGGCGGCTGGCAACTAATTCCGATGGATCACCTCTTCTTGTCTGTATATAGTGCACTGAGATTGTTACTATTGAGGGAGCACGTGTTGTCTTCCATGGTCGCTGTCGGTGTCAAAATCGGCGGATCTCGGGTAGGGGGTCCCGAACTGTGCGTCTAGGCGGATGGTAACAGGAGACAAGGGACATGATGTTTTTACCCAGGTTCGGGCCCTCTCGGTGGAGGTAAAACCCTACTCCCGCTTGATTAATATTGATGATATGGGTAGTACAAGAGTAGATCTACCACGAGATCAAGGAGGCTAAACCCTAGAAGCTAGCCTATGGTATGATTGTTGTTCCTACGGACTAAAACCCTCCGGTTTATATAGGCACCGAAGAGGGTTAGGGTTACACAGAGTCGGTTACAATGGTAGGAGATCCACATATCCGTATCGCCAAGCTTGCCTTCCACGCCAAGGAAAGTCCCATCCGAACACGGGACGAAGTCTTCAATCTTGTATCTTCATAGTCTTGGAGTCCGGCCGACGGTGATAGTTCGGCTATCCGGACACCCCCTAGTCCAGGACTCCCTCGGTAGCCCCTAAACCAGGCTTCAATGACGACGAGTCCGGCGCGCATATTGTCTTCGGCATTGCAAGGCGGGTTCCTCCTCCGAATAATTCATAGAAGATTTTGAACACCAGGATAGTGTCCGACTCTGCAGAATAAATTCCACATACCACCGTAGAGAGAATAATATTTACACAAATTCAATCTGCTGACGTATCTCGCGGCATGACGTCACGCCACGGCCAAGCCTTTATTCGAATCGTTTTTATTGTTCCACCTCAGCGCGTTTAGCGAAGCGGTTTCCTTGGCACGTCTTGTCAAAGCAGAGATCGTGTCCCCTTATCCTGGGATTCTCATCAATATGGGCGTGGGTAACCCAACCGCGCCATTGATTGCGGCGCTTGGGAGATAAGCGAGTTTTACCGGGCTGGTGGGGACGCATAGTTTCGTCCACTCATATATAAGGGGATAAGAATCCACCTTTTCACCTACCCCTTCTTCCTCCTTTGCTTATCCATCTCCGCGCACTCGAGCTCCAGCGGCCAAGTCCGCACATCTCACCTCAACCTTCTCCAACCATGTCCGGAGCGGGAGGCAAGTGGATGGCCTCCTCCGTCACGGAGGGGCACATCAAGAGGTTGTGCAAGGCCGGATACTTGTCCAGCGATATCGCGCACCGACTCCCCGACGAGGGGCAGCTCATCCCCACCCCCAGGCCCCATGAGAGGGTGGTGTTCCTTCCCCATTTCCTCCGCGGACTGGGCTTCCCACTCCACCCATTTGTCCGGGGGCTCATGTCCTCCGCGGACTGGCCTGGATTTCCATGATCTGGCCCTGAATTTCATCCTCAACATCTCGGCGTTCATCGTCGTGTGCGAGGCCTTCCTCTGCGTCCAGCCCCACTTTGGCTTATGGCCGAAGACTTTTAATGTCAAGCCGAAGGTGGTGGGCGGCTGCCAAGCGGAGTGCGGAGGCACCATGGTGGGCAAGATGCCCAACATTACATGGCTCGAGGGTGCCTTCGTGGAAACCATCAAAGGGTGGCAATCGGGGTGGTTCTACATCACCGAGCCGCGTGACCCCAAATGGGCAGCGGCCCCCGAATTCAGATCTGGGATCCCCACACGGCTCACCTCCTGGAAATAGAAGGGCCTGACATGGGGTGATTGGGAGGAGCTGACCGGACTTCAATCCTATGTCCAAACCCTGGTGAACAAGAAGCTCAAGCTTGTCAATGTAATCTTGGTCATGCTCATCCACCGGATCCTCCGTTGCCAACAGCAGGCTTTCAATTTGTGGGAGTTTGATCTGGCACAACACCCAACATTGAGCAGGCTCTTCGACACTACGTACGAAGACGCCTAGAGGGTGCTGTTCAAGGGCGCCGAGGCTCCCTCATCCGCTACCGAAGATCGCGGATTCAGCTCGCAGCATCAAGCCGGCGAGGTAAACTATTTTATCCATTACGGGACACTTAGTTTCCATATTTTGACTCTATGCGGGATCTAAAACTCCCATTACCTTTGACAGGCTTGGCAGAAGACGTCCGGGCAGGTTAACTGCCCGACTCCCTTGCCCGAAGACCCAGCGGATGCCCGATTATCGGGACTGCTGGCCCCGGCGCCTTACGTGGTGCCGGAGAAGAAGGCCAAGAAGAAGGCCACGGGAACTCGGAGGAGTTCCCGGCGCCAGGTGTTGTCGGACTCAACGTCCGATGACTCCGAGGTGGACTCCTCCCACGAGGACGAGGAGGAGAAGAAAGAGGCCTCTCCCCCAGCGGGGGGAGAGAAGAAGAGGAAGGCTTCCCCAACGGGGGAGGCCGAAGGGTCTAAGAAGGGAAGGACCCTCGAGGACTGTTCCAATAACGCCGACAACGGCGAGGAGGAGTGGCCCTCGAGGTCCAAGCCCCTGGCGAGATCGTAAGTGTCCGGATCCCAGAATAACTTATGATTTTCCTTTCGCCGCATTGTGTCTTCTAATGCCGAACACAACCATGTAGTCCGCCCAAGGATGATCTCCCCGCTTCATCGAGCGGGTCCCTGGGTTCGTCGGATGTGAATAGCGCTTCACTTCCGACCGCCTCCTCCCCTCATGACGTAGACGACACCGAGACGGGGTCCCAGAAGGGGACCGGCCAGGAGGAGGGGGCCCCGGAGGTGCCGCAGGGCAACCTCCCGGACTTCGGGCCGGACTCCGCGCTGGAACCTTCGGTGGTTCCGGAGTCCTGCGGGCGGCCCCTTCGTAAGAAGGGCGGGACGGCGACGCCGGTGACCTCCGTCCAACCAGAGGCACCGGATAATTTGCTGGAGGCGCTCAACAGCGCTTCCATCAAAGAGGAACACCGCACTGTTATGAGTGTGGTGATTCAGAAAGTTCAGTCTGCCAAGAGCGGGCTGACCGAAGCCTGCACCAACCTTCTAACAGGCTTTGAGGTAAGGGTTTTAAGATATGTAAAAATAGTACTGCATAGACAGTAGCCCCTGATGCTCAGTTCGGTGTTCGAAAAGAAAAGCCAGACTGAGGATCTAATAAGATACACGCAGGAGTCTAACGTAAGTATGTCAATATGGGAATGCAGGTTGCGCTGCTGACCTCTGCCGCACTGGCTGCGGAGGTCACTCCCTTGAAGTCGAGCCTCGAGCGGTCCGAGAGCGAGCTCGGCCGTGCCAAGAAGCAGCTCGAGGGCAAGGAAGGTAAGTAATACCTTATTAAAGTGATACCTTATAGAAAGGATTTGGTTGCAAAAAATGACAGGAATAACGTGGGTATTGCAGGGGCTACGAACGAGGTGGCGACCCTGAAGGAGGCGGTGTCCGCGGCCAAACGCGATGCGGCCGCGGAATGCACCGAGCGAGAGAAGCAGGAGGCACGGGTGGCGGAGGTGCGGCAAGAGCTCCAGGCTCTCGTGGAAAAACACGAGAGTTTGGAGCGTGACTCGAAGACTCGAGAGTCCGAGCTCGCGTCCGCTCTTGAGAGTGCCAAAGCCGCTAAGGCCGAAGCCCAAAAGGCCCTCCAGGAAATGGAGGCAGTGAAGAAGATAGCAGCGGGTACATGCAAAGCAAGCATGTAAAAGTGAATTACTTGTTACTTACCCGAATTAGGAGCTCTCCAGGAGCATTCGCAGATCTGCCCCGTAGCGTGTCTGATGCTGCCGCGTTCTACAGAGCCAAGGAGGGGAGCTCGACGGAAAAGGTATTCTGGTCTCAGTATGCTGAGGCCGGACATCCGGTGCCCCTGAGCGACCAGCTGAAGAAGCTGGTCGAGCTCCACAAGGTGGCCGAACAGGCCATGAAGGGCCTCATAGTTCGGCTGTGGCCCAAAGAAGCCATGCCTGGGAGCTACTTCGGTCTGGTGCGGCGGCTGGTGGATGCCTGTCCATCGGGCCCTTGCCCGCGCTAAGGTGCACTGGGGCAAGATGGACGCTGAGAAGCTTGTGACGGACGCGCCACCGCCGGGCAAGGAGTATCGCATGCCCAAGATGTATTATAAGGGTGTCCTGAAGGGTGCCTGCATTATTGCAGGTGAGTGTTCCAAATATGTAATTTTTTAGTAGACTCGCATTTTGTTATCCTGTGCGCTGAAAACTTTGTTCATATGCGCTAAACAACGCTTGTTAATTTAAAATATTACCTTCTGTGCAGCCGTTTATCAAATCTAAGAGATGGAAAGTCATTGGCTTCGGCCCCCATGCCACGAGTGTTGGGGTGTTCGGGATAAACTTGAGCGCTCTTGTTCCCATTTTTGGGTCCTTCTAGGGAGGCGCTCAACACAACGAACATGGCAACCGGACTTATAATGCTTGAACACTCTCACTTAGACATAGAATTCTATAATTTTAAATTTCGGCGAAGCCCATAGTATTCGGAAGGCCGAATTCAGGGCGCTATCCACGCCTGGGACCGGACAAAGCCGGCTCCTCGCTCTAAGCGTCATAAGTCTTTAGGGACTCGAAGAGACCTCTCGAACAGCGACCAGCTCTCGCCTTATCATGACGGTCAGTTTTAGCTTTCTCCACTGAGGTGCACGACCCAGCTCAACTGGGGCACAATCGCAGTGGTTCTCCCAGCGCTACCTTAGCCGATATAACGGAACGTAAGGTACCAAAACATGGGAGCCAGGCAAACCCAACTATTGACCCAAGACATGATTCGGAGCCGATGCATATAATGCTATAAGTTCGGGGTGCCGCACTTGTGGAAGTGTTCGGACTTATCACACCATAATTTGGGGAACTTAAGCCCCTGGTGTATTCGGCCGTACCAAAGCGTACGGGTGCAACATGTCATAAGTGAACATATATGAAAAGGAATGCAAAAAAGCGATGCATTGTTTATTCAGAAAATACTGCAGTGAAGGCAGAATGATACAAATAGTGCGATGAGCAAGGGGTGGGACTATTTAACATGTCCCGCTCTAGGGGTAGGCTGCGGAATGGTATGTAAAACAGGTATAATTCTCGTGATGGAGACCACCTGGATACTCGTCGTAGCTTTTCTGCTTCCCTGGCTGTTGCATCGTGAGTTCGGTAGATCTACTGCCGGACAGGGCTTCTGGAAAACAGAGTCCTGAGAATAAGAAAAAAAGAGAGTGACAAATTTGGGAGCCCCTGGTGTGGTTGATCCGCAAGCTGGGCCTGCCGTGGTCGTGCCCTCTCCCTATGCCCATGGTACCTCCAGAGCGTAATGATGTATGCGTGGTACTGGTCTCGCGATTTCGCGAGGGCTAGGGTTGGGGCCGCATTGCTACGCATGCTCCGAACGTGCCGGGTTGTCTTGTTTTAGGTTACTCCGGGCGCGCTTGACGGTGTCCGGTCGCTTAACAACCGGACTCGAGAGCTGCCTTAGGAGGCTACTCTGTACATCCACCGCGAGAGCCGCTGTGTGCTCCTCCGTTCAGAGAGAGTGTTCGGTGTTTCCGTTGACCGTGATGACTCATCGAGGGCCTGGCATCTTGAGCTTGAGGTATGTGTAGTGTGGCACTGGTTTGAACTTTGCAAATGCGGTTCATCCGAGCAGTGCATGATAGCCGCTATGGAATGGGACTATGTCGAAGATTAACTCCTCGCTTCGAAAGTTATCCGGGGATCCGAAGACCACTTTGAGTGTAACTGAGCCTATACAATTGGCCTCTACACCTAGTATGACGCCTTTGAAGGTCGTCTTTGTGGGTTTAATCCTTGAGGGGTCTATTCCCATCTTGCGCACTATATCCTGATAAAGCAGGTTCAGGCTGCTGCCGCCGTCCATCAGGACTCTAGTGAGGTGAAATCCATCGACGATTGGGTCTAAAACTAATGCGGCGAATCCGCCATGGCGGATACTGGTGGGGTGGTCCCTTCGATCAAAAGTGATCGGGCAGGAGGACCACGGATTGAACTTTGGGGCGACTGGCTCCATCGCGTATACATCCCTGAGCGCACGCTTCCGCTCCCTTTTGGGTATGTGGGTTGCATATATCATGTTTACCGTCCGCACTTGTGGGGGGAAACCCTTCTGTCCTTTATTGTTCGGCGGTCGTGTCTCCTCCTCGTCATCACTATGCAGCCCCTTGTCGTTGCCTTCGGCAATTAACTTGCCTGCCTGCTTGAACACCCAACAATCTCTGTTGGTGTGATTAGCTGGCTTTTCGGGGGTGCCGTGTATCTGGCACGAGCGACCGAGTATCCGGTCCAAATTGGACGGGCCCGGAGTAGTTCTTTTGAATGGCTTTTTCCACTGACCGGGTTTAGAGCCTCTGAATCCGGCGTTGACTGTCGTATCTTCAGTATTATCGTTGTTAATGCGGTGTTTGTGCTTATTGCGACGCGACCTGCCATTGCTGTCTTTGGTATCCGAACTACCAGAGTTTTTGGTTAGGTTGTTACTGTGGGCTAGCCAGCTGTCTTCTCCCGCACAGAAGCGGGTCATGAGTGATGTGAGGGCTGCCATTGATTTCGGCTTTTCCTGTCCTAGGTGCCGGGCAAGCCATTCGTCACAGATGTTGTGTTTAAAGGCTGCAAGGGCCTCTACATCTGGACAGTCGATGATTTGATTTTTCTTGATTAAGAAATGTGTCCAGAATTGTCTGGCCGATTCGTCTAGCTGTTGAATTATGTGGCTTAAGTCGTCGGCGTCTGGTGGTCGCACATATGTGCCCTGGAAGTTATCGAGGAATGCGGCTTCCAGGTCCTCCCAACACCCAATTGATTCTGCTGGCAGGCTGTTGAGCCAATGCCGAGCTGGTCCTTTAAACTTGAGTGGGAGGTATTTGATGGCGTGAAGATCATCACCGCGGGCCATGTGGATATGAAGGATGTAGTCTTTGATCCAAACTGCAGGATCTGTTGTGCCATCGTAGGATTCAATGTTCACGGGTTTGAACCTTTCGGGGATTTGATGATCCATTACTTTATCTGTGAAGCATAGTGGGTGTGCGGCGCCTCTGTATTGGGCTATATCACGACGTAGCTCGAACGAGCTTTGTCTACTGTGTTCGGCCCGGCCGGGATTGCTGTATCCGGCGTGACGGTTGTCGTCGCGTAGCGTGGGGCGCCCACGCGATCCGTATATCGATCTTGTTTGTCTTGCCTTATCCTACAATATGTCTCGCAAGTCCGGCGCATTCCACCGTGACTTTGTACTTTTTGAGCGACGCCGGGGTATGGCTTTAGTGGAGGGCCCAGAGGCCTCTCTGTTGCGGCCACGAGGTGGCCAGTCGGCCGTATTGTGCGCTGCTGATGTAGGTTTATGTGCTTCCTCCTCTAATCGGGGTAGCAGCTTGCGTTTGGGGTAGCTTTTGGAGGGGCATTCGAGTTCATACTCTTCAGCCGCGAGGACTTCGGTCCATCTGTCGGCGAGCAAGTCTTGGTCAGCTCTAAGCTGTTGCTGCTTTTTCTTGAGGCTACTTGCCGTGGCCATAAGGCTGCGTTTGAAACGCTCTTGTTCGGCGGGATCCTCAGGCACGACATGAGGCATGTAATTATCGTCCTCCACCTCTTCGTCTGCCGCTCTCTCACGAGGGCTGGCTTCTCCGTCCTCCTGTGTTGAATCTTGCTAGAGGGGGTTGTCTTCGGCACTGTCCGGGGTGTTATTATCTCCGGTGTCGGAATCTCCATTGTTGATGTGGCGGGATTTGGAGCGGCGCCGCTGACGCCAGCGCTTAGGCTGCTTTTTGGAGGGGTCATCCTCCACTGGTCCCTCGCCATTCCCATCCTTTGGGGTGTCCACCATGTATATGTCATATGACGAGGTGGCTTTCCAGTGCCCTGTAGGTGCTGGTTCTTGGTCTTCTCCGGCATCGTCGTCCATACCGTCGATATCTTCGAAGTCGAAGTCTAGCATGTCGGTTAAGTCATCGACAGTGGCTAAGAAGTGGGTGGTGGGTGGGATTTGAATTTCTTCGTCGTCCGCATTCCAGCCGTTCTGACCATAATCCGGCCAGGGCTCTCCTGAGAAAGAGAGACATTTTAGCGAATTCAGGATGTCACCGAAAGGCGAGCGCTGAGAGATGTCCGCAGCGGTGAACTCCATGATCGGCGCCCAATCGGATTCGATTGGCAGGGGCGTAGAAGGTTTGGGGTCCGGAGAGGAGTCCGGCACCCTAGAATCACGAGCTTCACGAGGGACAGGGTCAGTATTCAGCTCCATCGCCATAAAGGTAACGTCCCCCAAGGCGGTGTCCAGCCACCCATCCTCGATCGGCGCAGTTAGTTCCGAGCTAAGGGTCGGAGCGGACTCTTGTGCGGCCTCCAGGGCACTGTCCAGCAGCAGAGCTAAATCATGCCCATCATGATAGTGCGGCGCGCTCGGCTGTCGCTCGAATCCGTCGAAGATCAAGTCTCCACGGATGTCGGCCGTATAGTTCAAACTTCCAAATCTGACCTGATGGCCAGGGGCGTAGCTTTTGATCTGCTCCAGATGGCCAAGCGAATTGGCCCGTAGTGCGAAGCCGCCAAATACGAAGATCTGTCCGGGGAGAAAAGTCTCGCCCTGGACCGCGTTGTTGTTGATGATCGAAGGAGCCATCGGACTTATAGGTGACGACACAGTGGAACTCTCAATGAAAGCACCAATGTCGGTGTCAAAACCGGCGGATCTCGGGTAGGGGGTCCCGAAATGTGCGTCTAGGCGGATGGTAACAGGAGACAAGGGACACGATGTTTTTACCCAGGTCCGGGCCTTCTCGGTGGAGGTAAAACCCTACTCCTGCTTGATTAATATTGATGATATGGGTAGTACAAGAGTAGATCTACCACGAGATCAAGGTGGCTAAACCCTAGAAGCTAGCCTATGGTATGATTGTTATTCGTCCTACGGACTAAAACCCTCCGGTTTATATAGACACCGGAGAGGGCTAGGGTTACACAGAGTCGATTACAATGGTAGGAGATCCACATATCCGTATCGCCAAGCTTGCCTTCCACGCCAAGGAAAGTCCCATCCGGACACGGGACGAAGTCTTCAATCTTGTATCTTCATAGTCTTGGAGTCCGGCCGACGGTGATAGTTCGGCTATCCGGACATCCCCTAGTCCAGGACTCCCTCAGTCGCCCTCTACGGACCTATTTCAACACCCGTTGTAGGGTATTCGGGATGGATACTGGTGTGCTAGCGCCAACACCTTCTCCTTGGTACACTATTGATAGTCTTGGAGCAAACTTGCTCTTCCTTGGACCAAACTATCCAATGATGGTTAAAGGCGATCCAGCTGATGTTGACACAACGTTACTACCATTTATGAGAAGCAACTGTATCTATACCTCGGACATTGTTGTGGTTCCCTACCCTGCTCCTGATATATGCCACTTCAGCCTGGATGATCAGTCCTGCGTTGCTCTTGATATTGACAATAGCTGGCCCTTCCCAGAGTACCTATGGTTCAAAGCAAGCATTTCCAACGCCAAGGATTGGTTGAGATGAAATTCATTTCATTGCTTGTTATTTGTTGTGTGATGAAAACTTCAGTATTTACTAGAATTTTTTGTTGGAAATAATCTATAATCCAACATGTATCATCGTTGTCGTTGTGTGTTGATGACTTGTTGTATGTAATGAATGGTACATTTGCAAATGTGTGTCATAGACTCAATTTATGAATGGTTTTCGGGTCACTTCTTGGAGTGTGAGTACCGTAGTAGTATAGCCAGCATCCGGTTAGTATATGAAGTTGCCACATCACATCGAGCCAACCTAATATTGGAGTACCAGATCTGAGATGCCACATGTACCAGATGAATGACTCCAAGTTCGACCACCCTGATGCTAGGTGCGAGCCGAGGAACACTGTTGGAGAGACCCCCCTCATAATTTTACTACATTGGTCGTTTGATTCATAGGATAGAATGCCATAGGATTTTTTTCCTATGTAATCATGTTTTAATTGGCAATCTAGCATCCACTCCAACTTTTGTTTCACTTCCTTTGATCCTACAAAGAGAGTACTTGCTCTAAATGATGTGCCGCTGCAAGAGCCGCCTGTATTAATTAACCATGCTCTAAAATGGTGGACCAGCTTTGGCTATAGTAGTATTGTACTAGGTTAGTAGGTGACCTTGCGCTTGGCTCTTCTCCTCTTCCGGAAGTCGAACAATAATGATGATACTACTTCTGGCAATCTGACACCAAATGAACTGCTGCACGTCCACCGCTTGTAAGCAAAAGTTTCTCCTCGTGCTGCGAGCCACCGCACACGCGTTGGCGAGGGAGGTGTCGTAAGCAAGCTTCTGGTCGTTCTGCGAGTTGACGGGACACATCAAAGTTACGTATTTATTAGTACTCTCTTCAAAAAGGGCCGACCATGTCCATGGCTACCATCCCGTTCTCTATCATTGAGTACATGCACTATTCACGTGCCATGGAGGAGAAAAAATATTGTGTAGTACTAGGTGCCATCGAAGTGCACGACTCACTTACAAACTGCATATCTCCATTTTCTTGCATGACACGCCACCTTGATGCTAGATGTCCCACGTGTCATGGAGGCATATAGTATGATTTTGTAAAATGGAGGCATATAGATGTCCCACGTGCCGGCAACAGGATGAACAAAGCTCATGTCTTAAACGAAAGAGTGGAAGAACATAGATTCCTGACGACCGAGAAGGAGCTACAAACCTGGGGGTGGAGCGTCTGCACTCATAATATTTTATATTATTCAGCGATATAAAATCAACCAAATCCCTCCACGTTCCTATACCATTCTATAGTATGAGAATAACTTTGAACGTAAGCCGTTGATTCACTCTATCAAGTGGTCATAGTTGGAAAATCCAAACAAAACCAAGCATTGGATCAACTCTTTTTTCAAGATCAACTCTTTTAGCACTTAGATTGTTGCTGCCTGCGCACCTAGCCCACCTATTTATCCTCTCAAGTGTGATGACCACAGGAGCTATCCACTCAGATTGTATGTTAAAAAAATAAAGGTCGATAACTAATGCGGCACCTCAGGCCAACGCAGCCAGGTCGCATTTTGCACGAGAAATTACACACCATGTTTTGTTGACATGTGGTCCCATTCCAACATGTCAGTGAGACGACGGCGAGTCCTTTTGTACAATTTCAGAAACGACGTGTAGGCCGGGGTGCCTCTTCGTGTACCGTGGCAAACTGGCAACCGTCCACCGACTCTACACCTTTCCCTCTTGATTTGGAACTGATGTCATACGCTCCTCCTCCCTCCTCCATTTGCCTTCACCCTTCCTTCTGCCATTGTTCGATCGTCTTCTCCATGGAGGGAACAAGCCGGAAACGACCTCGTTATTCTTGCCCTGATCTGAAAGATGATGTGGTGGGGGAACTCATTGATCGGTGCGACATCATCACCTTGGCTAGCATGGTAGGTTCGTTCAAGAACATTCTCAACTCAACTAATAACATCTTTACAAGGAACCGAAGGGTCCAGGAGCGGTTTGATCTCCCCTATCTGACTGGCGCGGGGACGAGGGAAGCCTCGCCTTGTGCAAGTTGATGCCGCTTAATAATGATACATATGATGTTAAGATGCCATCGCTTGAAGGCAAGGCTTGTGCAGGCGCAAATGGAGATTGGGTTGTTTATATTGGATACAATTGCGAGTGGGAACTTGTGAATGTGTACACTCGTCAGCGGATTCCACTTCCAAAAATATCCGAGTGCCCTGAGGTTGAGCACACAGATGATCTACGTACGTTCAAATATGATCATGGTGACTATCATCTAAGGAAGATAGCAATTTCTCGAGTTCCCAGCCGCTCTTGGAATTACAAGAACTATCAACTTGTTGCTATCTTCGACAAGTTTGTTGCCGTCCTTCGTGATTCGACTGGATGGATATTGCTCAAAAATCAGTTTCTATACATGGATGCGTACTGTGATGCAATTGAATATGAGGGTCTTGTGTTTGCTGCCACCACTCGTGGCATTGTTTTTGCATGGGATCCTCGTAGTTTTCATACGTTTTGTTGGGGAATGTAGTAATTTCGAAATTTTCCAACGCACACACAAGATCATGGTGATGCATAGCAACGAGAGGGGAGAGTGTTGTCCATGTACCCTCGTAGACCGAAAGCGGAAGCGTTAGAACAACGCGGTTGATGTAGTCGTACGTCTTCACGGCCTGACCGATCAAGCACCGAAACTATGGCACCTCCGAGTTCTAGCACATGTTCAGCTCGATGATGTCCCTCGAACTCCGATCCAGCCGAGTGTCGAGGGAGAGTTCTGTGAGCACGACAGTGTGGTGACGATCTTGATGTTCTACCGTCGCAGGGCTTCGTCTAAGCACCGCTACAATATTATCGAGGATTATGGTGGAGGGGGGCACCGCACACGGCTAAGAGATCAAGAGATTAATTGTTGTCTCTATGGGGTGCCCCCCTCCCTCGTATATAGAGCAGTGGAGGAGGGGTCGACCAAGGGGGGTGGCGCGCTCTAGGGGGGAGTCCAAACCCAACCGGGAGTAGGACTCCCCCCTTTCCTATTAGGAGAGGGAGAGGGAAGGAAGAGGGGGGAGGGAAGAAGGAAAGGGGGGCCGGCCCCCTTCCCAATTCGGATTGGGCTTGGGGGGGCGTGCCCCCTCCTTTGCTTCTTCTCCCTCCTTTCCACTAAGGCCCAATAAGGCCCATATACCTCCCGGGGGGTTCCGATAACCTCCCGGAGCTCCGGTATTGTCCCAATCTCACCCGGAACCTTTCCGGTGTCCAAATATAGTCGTCCAATATATTGATCTTTATGTCTCGACCATTTCGAGACTCCTCGTCATGTCCTTGATCACATCCGGGATTCCAAACAACCTTCAGTATATCAAAACTCTGAACTCATAATAAAACTGTCAACGAAACCTTAAGCGTGCGGACCCTACGGGTTCGAGAACTATGTTGACATGACCGAAACACGTTTCCAGTCAATAACCAATAGCGGAACCTGGATGCTCATATTGTCTCCTACATATTCTAAGAAGATCTTTATCGGTCAAACCACATAACAACATACGTTGTTCCCTTTGTCATCAGTATGTTACTTGTCCGAGATTTGATCGTCGGTATCCCAATACCTAGTTCAATCTCGTTACCGGCAAGTCTCTTTACTTGTTATGTAATGCATCATCCCGCAACTAACTCATTAGTCACATTGCCTACAAGGCTTATAGTGATGTGCATTACCGAGAGGGCCCAGAGGTACCTCTCCGACAATCGGAGTGACAAAACCTAATATCGAAATACCCAACTCAACATGTACCTTTGGAGACACCTGTAGAGGTCCTTTATAATCACCCAGTTATGTTGTGACGTTTGGTAGCACATAAAGTGTTCCTCTGATAAACGGGAGTTGCATAATCTCATAGTTGTAGGAACATGTATAAGTCATGAAGAAAGCAATAGCAACATACTAAACGATCAAGTGCTAAGCTAAGGAAATGGGTCAAGTCAATCACATCATTCTCCTAATAATGTGATCTCGTTAATCAAATGACAACTCATGTCATGGTCAGGAAACACAACCATCTTTGATCAACGAGCTAGTCAAGTAGAGGTATACTAGTGACACTATGTTTGTCTATGTATTCACACATGTATTATGTTTCTGGTTAATACAATTCTAGCATGAATAATAAACATTTATCATGAAATAAGGAAATAAATAATAACTTTATTCTTACCTCTAGGGCATATTTCCTTCACGTTTGTATTCCACCGCAATTATAATTGTTTCATCCACATGAATGCGAGTTAGCAAGTTTCCCTTCTATACTAATTAACCTTCTTCTTGTGTTTCCAAGGTCATGTGAACATTCCACCACCTATACTTGAAAAAAAATTCTAACCAAGGGGGAGATGACGGAGGTGATGATCACGAGCATGAGGACGAGCAGGGCCCATATGCTCACTGGAGGCTGGCAACTAATTCCAATGGATCACCACTTCTTGTCTGTATACAACCCACTGCTGATGTTACTACTGAGGGAGCAGGTGTTGTCTCCCATGGTCGCACTCTCCGGACCTATTCCAACACCCATTGCATGGTATTCGGGATGGATACTAGTGTGCTAGCGCCAACATCTTCTCTCTGGTACAGTATTGATAGTCTTGGAGCAATCTCGCTCTTCCTTGGACAAAACTATCCAATGATGGTGAAAGGCGATCCAACTGCTGTTGACACAACATTACTACCATTTATGAGAAGCAATTGTATATATGCGTCGGACATTGCGATGATTCACTACCATGGTCCTGATATAGTAGGCTGGTTCAGCCTGGATGATCAGTCCTGCGATGGTTTCGAGATTGACAGTAGCTGGCCCTTCCCAGAGAATCACTTGTGGTTCAAAGCAAGCGTTTCCAACGCCGAGGATTGGTTGAGTTGAACTTCATTTCATTGCTTGTTAATTGTTGTGTGATGAAAACTTTAGTATTTATAATGTATCCTCGTTGCCGTTGTGGGTTGATGACCTGTTGTAGGTAATAAAATGATATGCCTGTGATAAACTTACTAAATTTATGAATGGCTTTCGAGTCGATTCTCTGAGTGGGTGCTGCACGAGGCAAAAAAATATTTTCTGAATACATAATTATATGTGCATTGCAACAGGTTATCGGATGAGGCCAATCAACAATAGTACACTATTTGTACTAGCTTCACATGCTGCACTATCTCTACGTCTACGTATGTAATACAAAAAGTTTTAACTTGAGACCAGTCACCCATCCTCACAAAGAACACTTTTTAACCTAGCACAGAATCCAGGTGAGGGAGTCCCGGACTAGGGGGTGTCCAGATAGCCGAACTATCATCTTCGGTCGGACTCCTGTACTATGAAGATACAAGATTGAAGACTTCGTCCCGTGTCCGGATGGGACTTTCCGTGGCGTGGAAGGCAAGCTTGGCGATACGGATATGTAGATCTCCTACCATTGTAACCGACTCTGTGTAACCCTAACCCTCTTCAGTGCCTATATAAACCGGAGGGTTTTAGTCCGTAGGACGAAGAACAATCATACCATAGGCTAGCTTCTAGGGTTTAGCCTCTCTGATCTCGTGGTAGATCTACTCTTGTACTACCCATATCATCAATATCAATCAAGCAGGAGTAGGGTTTTACCTCCATCGAGAGGGCCCGAACCTGGGTAAAAACATCGTATTCGGCGGCTTTGCACTGCGGGCCAATTCGCTTGGCCATCTGGAGCAGACTGAAAGCTACGCCTCTGGTCATCAGGTCAGATTCGGAAGTTTGAACTACGCGGCTCACGCCCACGGAGACTTGATCTTCGACGGGTTCGAGCCACAGCCAAGCGCGCCGCACTGTCACGATGGGCATGATCTAGCTCTGCCGCCGAACAGTGCCCTGGAGGCTGCATCAGTGTCCGCTCCGACCCTTAGCTGGACGGGTGGCTGGACACCACCTCGGGGGTTGCGATCTCTACAGCGATTGAGCCGAACACTAATCATGTCCTTTGTGAAGCTTGTGACTCTAAGGTGCTGGACTCCTCTCCGTACTCCGAACCTTTCCCGCTCCGTCCAGTCAAATCCGACTGGGTGCCGATCGTGGAGTTCACCGCCGCGGACATCTTTTAGCACCCGCCCTTTGGCGACATCCTGAATTCACTAAAGTCTCTCTCTCTCTCTATCAGGAGAGCCCTGGCCGGACTATGGTCAGGATAGTTGGGATGCGGACGACGAAGAAATTCGAAGCCCACCCACCACCCACTTCGTAGCCACTGTCGAAAGTTTAAACGACGTGCTCGACTTTGACTCCGAATACATCGACGGTATGGACGACCATGTAGAAGACAAACATGAACCAGCACCTATAAGGCATTGGACAGCCACCTCATCTCACGATATATACATGGTGGACACACCTAAAGGAAGCGACGACGAGGAACAACGGGACGTCACGAGGGATCATTCCCTCGAAAAGCAGTCAAAACGGCGACGTAAGCGCCGCTCAAAGTCCCGCCTCGACAAAGACAGCAGCCATGCAGGCCCAACCATAGAGCAGGGTGAACCGATGGATGATGAACATGCTATTGAGCAACCGTCCGAACAGGACAATCTGGATAAACAATCCGTCCCCGGCGAAGATAACAGTCCAGGCGATCTCACGACGGACAAGTTGCCGGAGCAGAAGAACCCCCACAAAAGGCTCGTTGCCACTGCACGTAGCCTGAAAAAGCAGAAGCGGAAGCTCAGAACAGCGGAAGACGCTTAGAATCAGATGGAGCAAAGTACTCAACACCGCAGACAAATACGGCGACAGTCGCCGAACAAAGAGCTACCCGAAGCGAAAACTACTGCCAGAATTTGATGAGGAGGCCGTAGAGCCACCGCAATCAAAGAACAAGGAGACTGCCCGGTCGGATGGACGACCCCATGATAAACATAGAGCGACAAACGGCGCCGCACACAAGCCGGCATGCGATCCGCACATGGATTCGCATCAAAAACATGGCCTAGTTAGATCTATCTACGGGCCAAGAAAGCAAGCTCTAGTAAGCAATGCAATACGTCAAGTATCCGAATATTACGGTACACCTAAATACAGGGGTGTTGCACATCCCCTATGTTTCACCGATGAGGTTATGGATTATGAATTTCCAGTGGGATTCAAGCCCGTAAACAAAGAGGCATATGACGGAACAACAGACCCCGGAGTCTGGATTGAGGATTACATCCTCCACATACACATGGCTAGAGGAGATGACCTCCACGCCATAAAATACTTACCCCTCAAGCTCAAAGGGCCAGCCCGGCATTGGCTCAAAAGCCTCCCCGAAAACACCATTGGAAGTTGGGAAGAACTCGAGGATGCTTTCCGAGCAAATTTTCAAGGGACCTATGTCCGACCTCCGGATGCAGACGATTTAAGTCACATAAATCAACAACCCGGAGAGTCAGCCCGAAAATTCTGGAACAAATTCCTTACTAAAAAGAACCAAATAGTCGACTGTCCGGACGCCGAAGCCTTAGCAGCTTTCAAACACAACGTCCGAGACGAATGGCTCGCCAGACACCTCGGCCAAGAAAAGCCAAGAACAATGGCCGCATTAACAAGCATCATGACCCACTTTTGCGCAGGAGAGGATAGCTGGCTGGCAAGATGCGGTACCAGCGACCCAAGTACATCTGAAGTCAGGGATGGAAATGGGAAATCGCGACGCGGCAAGGACCAGCGCCAGACCAAGGGAAACAGCCCGAAGAGCACGGCAGTCAATGCCGGATTAAAAAGCTCACGGTAGAATCATAAAAAACTACCCCCTAAGGATAACAGGGACGAGCTATCTAACTTAAACAAAATCTTGGACAAGATATGCCAAATCCACAGTACCCCCGAGAAGCCTGCAAACCATACCCACAGAGATTGTTGGGTCTTCAAGCAGTCTGGCAAACTCAACGCCGAACACAAGGGGCTCGACACACCAAACGAGGACGATGATGAACCCCACAAGCAGAGCACCGGAAAACAAAGGAATTTCCCACAAGAAGTCAAAACATTAAACTCACTCCACGTGACAAAAGAGAAAAATAGAGCGGCCCCCATAGATATACGCACCATACGGCCTATCCTAGAGGAGTCCCGCCACTTGTTGTTAAAACCAATCACCTTCAACCATCAGGATTACTCTAGAAGTATCCCGAATGCAGGATGGACTGCCTTGATATTAGATCCGATAATCAACGGACTCCAATTTACACAAGTCCTAATGGACGACGATAGTGATCTAAACCTGCTATATCAAGACACAACCCGCAAAATGGGGATAGACCCAACCAAAGTTTGCCATAGCAACACTTCCTTTCAAGGGGTAGTGCCAGGCCCATATGCCCATTGAACGGGCTCTCTATTGCTAGAAGTTGTGTTCGGCTCACCCGACAACTTCCGCCACGAAAAGTTAACCTTCCACCTCGCCCCATTTACATGTAGCTACCAAGCACTACTGGGACACGAAGCTTTCGCCCGCTTTAACGCAATACCACATTATGCATCCCTTACACTTAAAAAGCCCGGTCCGCGAGGCATCATCTCCTTAAAGGGAAAGATCGAGTGTTCCTCGAGCGCTGAAGATTGTGTGACTGCCTTGACAGCCACACACTAAACCGGCTTCACTAATCCAAGCACCTAAACAGGTCGTTCAGACCTCGGACACGGTTAGACGAGTCCGGCGTAAACATACAAGGGCTTACCAGCCGCATACCCCCGCACAAGGGGCTCCGCGCATATATAGCAAGAGATAATAAAGCTCAATTTTATTCATATTTTAAATCGTACTTTGTTTATTTCATATAATGTACATTCTTGCACGATCTTTTTCAACTAAGTTCCTCTCTTTTACAGATGAACACCATGCTACACCCGTCCAGGATACGGCACAACGGAGACACAGGCGCAGACGTGCAGTAGGGACCCGTTGCAAGGATTCTTTTCAGATTAAGACCCTGCGTAAACCTTTTTTACTATCTCGTGTTGATACACATCCCCTGGTTTCTTGATATAACCAAGGAGGAGGCTGGCGTTTTGGCATGGGCCGCGTCAGTATTTTGCGCGTACCTGGACACCAGGGGCTTATTACCAAGGGCGTTGTTCGGCCCGTTTTCATAAAGACCGAATACCTTAGGAAGTGTTTGGCGTCTCGAGTTAGGCCTTATATGCATCAGCTCCGAATCATGTCTTTGGTCAAATGTTGGGTTTTCCCGGCTCCTGTGTTTTGCTGCCTTACGTTCCGCTCTATCAGCTAACGCGGCACCAGGAGAACTACTGCGATTGTGCCCCGGTTCGTCCAGGCGAGCACTTCAGTAGAAAAAGCTGAAAACTGACTGTCATGATATGGCATGAGACTGGTCAACCACTCGATGACTCTCCGGAATCTTTAGGATTCCTCCGCATAGACGAAGGGCCGTTTCCCAGTCAGGCACATACGCGCCCCGAATTCGGGTGAGCGCGGTGCCCCTAGGGGCTATATAGTAGCCCCACTGTCAAACTCCTATGGCTAAGTGAAAGTGATAAAGCATTATAGTCCGGTTGCCTAGTTTGCTACGCCACCACCTCCTTTATAGGACCAAGATGTTGGATCAAGTGTGAAAACGCGCCTTTTGTTAACACCCCCGCATTATATGCGTGGGGGTGAAGCCGAAGACTGCCATCTTTCAGGTTATATACACATATACATTAACGGTCGCACATGAGGTATTTCAATTCTTGAAGGCACAAGTATAAAAAGCTTCTATATTTCATCGAAACATTGTTTCACAATAATACATGTTATTCGAACATAATATCCTTCTAGCACTGCGTCTCTATTAAACGAGCACCCTGCAGAACTTCCTGAAAATAGTGCTCGACAGGTACTCGGCTTCCGTCCGAATCTTGGGATGCAACATCGGTGGCCTTCATCTCTGCCCAGTATGTCTTGACACGGGCAAGAGCCATCCGCGCACCCTCTATGCATGCCGACCTCCTCATTGAATTGATATGTGGCACCGCACCAAGGAACTGCTGCACCAAGCCAAAATAACTCTTCGGCTCGGACCTCTTCGGCCACAAAAGACTCATGACATCCTTCATGGCAAGTCCGGATAACCTATTCAGCTCCGCCCATTCGGACAAGCGATCGGTTAATGGAAGTGGGCGCTCTGGATTATGGAACTGCGACCAAAAACCTTTCCCGTTTTGTGATCCTCTTGATCTCGAAAGTGTTCGGCCGCGTCCGCCGCACTCGCCGCCAAGTCCAGATAAGCATCTTCCGCACTCCACAGCCGGTCCAACTGAGCATAATTAGGATCCATGAATTTCCTCCGCAGCAGAAAGGGCTTTCCAGCCACGATATCTCCGGCCTGACGCAGCTCCTCCTTCATAGCTCTCATCGCAGAGCGAGCATACTTGGCCTCGGTGGTGGCCTTCTTCAGGTCCTCTCGTACCGCCCGATCTTCTTTTTCAAGAAGCTTGCAGCGGTCGGCAGCATTCTTCAACTCCACGGCCATCTCGGCCATCTCCTTCTTGCTTTGGAGTGAGCAGCCTATTCGGCTTTTAGCTCTTCAGCCGCCTTTAAGGCAGCCGCGTCACTCTTTCTGGCCTGCTCCTGGGCTCGGGCGAGCTCCGCCCGCAGGTTCTCCATGGCAGCGGCACCATCTACATCAAGCATACTTGTTGTAAGGCACGGGCATTAAGCTTCCTTATCAGGTGTCCGCGGAGAAATTGCATACCTTGTGACTCGTCAAGTCGCTTATTGACAAGCGCGATGTCGGCATCCGCCACGTCAAATTCCCACTTTAGTTCAACAAATTCATCAGTCCGGCCAGCCACCGGACCCTTCGCCACCTACATAGGAAGGGCGACATATTATACCTGGGATTATGATCCTCGGCGCGCTGTCCTTTTTTGACAACACACCGAGCCTTAGGGGCTACTATCTACACAGGGCATATTTTTTATGCGGAACTGTTATAAGGTACATCATTTGCATACCTCAAAACCTGTCAGTAAACTTCTGATGGCTTCAAGAATTCCGCTCTCAGCGGATGAAATCCTTTCAATCACCGTACCCATTAATGCACGGTGATCTTCTGAGATAAACGCTCACCCGAGCAGATCCTTCAGCTCCTCCGACCGTACACCATATGGTGCCGGACTTGTCCGATGGCCTTTTTCGAAGGCCGGATGCGGAGGGCTTTGAGGGGACATACGACTACCTTCCCGCCCCGCCGGACTCGGAGAAACCTTCCGCGACGATACCTCAAGGTTGCCCGCGTTGTAAGACGGTACGGCAGGGGGAGGCGTTTCACTCTCTATCATCTCCCGACGAAGATCCCCCGAAGATGAGCTCTGCTGAGAAGGGTTGAGATCCGAACTACAAGGTAAATTTCGGTTATCAGAAATAGGGTAGGGATATCCTTTATTTTAATAAAAACTCCCCTTTTTACTTACGGCTCGGTGGAGGGCTGATCCCCTTTGGGGAATAATGCGGCCGAGGCATCTCTCGGTGTCGGACCCTCTGACGAAGATTTCTTCCCCCGCTTTGAGACCATGGTCTCCGGGTCTTCAGAGGCGGTCCTCTTCTTCCCATGGATGGAGGGATTCTCGATCCCTCCTTTCCTGACAGCCTCCTTCATGGAGGCGGTAGCTTCCTTGTTCCCCCCTTCACCTTCTTCCGAAGGCGCAACCTTCAGCATCCTGTTTAACACGGGATCCGGCATGGTCTCAGGCAGGGGGCCGGACACCTGATTAACTTTGCTTTCGCTATCCACTCCTGTTCAAGGGACAACTCTTTTAAAGGGCAAGTTTGTGATAAATATAGGATAGCGTGTCCGGGTACAGGGCTACTTACTTGAGTATCCGGGCGATTGCAGCTTAGACCTGCGTCCTCGGTCAAGTCCGGACACATCTCTTGTGATCCGAAGAAAAGCTTGTACATCTCCACGGGCGTCGCGCCCATAAAATGTTGGAGAGCTCGTGGTCCCTCCGGGTTAAATTCCCACAGGCGGAGGGGGCGACGTTTGCAGGGCAGGATGCGACGAATCAGCATGACCTACGCTACTACGACCAGAGTGATCTCTCTCTCTAGGAGGTCTCGAATGTGGCCCTGCAATAAGGGCATGTCCTTGGACGGCCCCCAGTCAAGCCCTTTATTGACCCATGACGCCAGCCGTGGTGGAGGACCCGAGCAAAAGGCAGGTGGCGCCACCCATTTGGTGCCCCTGGGAGCTGTGACATAAAATCACTCTTGTTGCCATAAACTGATCTCCTCTTGAAAAGAGCCCTCGGGCCACGGAGCATCAGCATTCTTGCTTATAACAGCCCCTCCGCACTCTGCCTGTTGCCCCTTGATCATCTTTGGCTCCACTTTGAAGGTCTTGAGCCACAATCCGAAGTGAGGGGTAATGCGGAGGAAGGCTTCGCACACGACAATGAACGATGAGATGTGGAGGATGGACTCCGGATCCAAGTCATGAAATTCCAACCCATAGTAAAACATGAGCCCCCTCACGAAGGGTCCGTCAGGAAACTTAGCCCCCGAAGGAAGTGAGACGCGAACACCATGCTTTCACCAGGCTTGGGAGTGGGAATAACCTGCCCTTGGGCAGGCAGCCTATGTGAAATTTCGCCGGTTAGCTACCTGGCGTCTCTTAGCTTTAGCACATCTTCTTCCGTAACGGAGGAAGGCATCCACCGGCCTTGCAGGTCGGAGCCGGACATCATCGAAGGTCCGAAGCGCTTGTATCTGGAGCTTTGGGTGTTGGAACTTGAGGCGAGGGGCGGATTCGATTGAGATTGAAAGAAAGGAGCGGAGCCTTGGTCTCTTTATAAAGAGGTTGAATACCAAGATCCTTCCCCATGACCGTTCGGGGCTCGCCTTCGATAGAGGAGACGTGCCAACGGGCACGACTGGGTTACCCACGCCCGTATTGATGAGAATCCCCGAATAAGGGGACACGATCTCTGCTTTGACAAGACGTGCCAAGGAAACCGCCTCGCTAAATGCGCTGAGGTGGAACAGTAAAAACGATTCGAATAAAGGCTTGGCTGTGGTATGATGTCACGCCACGAAATACGTCAGCAGATTGAATTTGTGTAAATATTATTCTCTCTACAGTGGTATGTGGAACTTATTTTGCAGTGCGGGACACTATCCTTGTGTTCAAAATCTTCTATGAAGTATTCGGAGGAGGAACCCGCCTTGCAATGTCGAAGACAATATGCGCGTCGGACTCGTCGTCATTGAAGCCTGGTTCAAGGGCTACTGAGGGAGTGCCGAACTAGGGGGTGTCCGGATAGCCGAACTATCATCTTCGGCCGGACTCCTAGACTATGAAGATACAAGATTGAAGACTTCGTCCCGTGTTCGGATGGGACTTTCCTTGGCGTGGAAGGCAAGCTTGGCAATACGGATATGTAGATATCCTACCATTTTAACCGACTCTGTGTAACCCTAACCCTCTTCGGTGCCTATATAAACCGGAGGGTTTTAGTCCGTAGGACGAAGAACAATCATACCATAGGCTAGCTTCTAGGGTTTAGCCTCTCTGATCTCGTGGTAGATCTACTCTTGTACTACCCATATCATCAATATCAATCAAGCAGGAGTAGGGTTTTACCTCCATCGAGAGGGCCCGAACCTGGGTAAAAACATTGTGTCCCTTGTCTCCTGTTACCATCTGCCTAGACGCATAGTTCGGGACCCCCTACCCGAGATCCGCCGGTTTTGACACCGACACTAGGAAATTTGGCCACAATGTGTGGTGGGCCATATGTTAATGTGTTCGTTGTACGTAACCAGCACCTTGAATCCTCGATACTACTACTATAAGTAGTAGGAGTAGTAGGGTGGCATGGGCCAGAACAAGCATTCACGTCCAGGAGTACGGCACACGCCACCATCACAACTTCCATCTGACACCATATTTGTTGGAGTCTGTGCTACAGCAATCTCTTCAACCTCGTTGCTTCTCTAACTCAGTAATCGCGCGGTGGTCGAGGAGGGGGTTTGCCGATAGTCGGTTTCCTCAACTGCGGTCCATTCTACACAATAAAATGTTAAGTTAGCACAACTAGTCTAATCTGAGAGCACATGAAGATTTGTTTGAGTTCTTCCTCCTTTTGCCGACACGTGGGACATCCAGCATCCAGGTCATGTCATGCAATAAAATAGAGTGGTAGTTGAAGCCACGTGATGTGCATCTTGGGTTAAACTGTAAATAAAATCTTACTACTCTTGAGTAACTACAAAAGCGGCCACCGAAGATCTTTTCTTGGATTTTTTTTCATCACCAACACGTCGAGGTGAAAGATGTGCAAGTTCAGTGGGTCCTCTTGCGTTTTCACTGACATGTGGGACCACATATGAGCAAGCAAACAATGGGCTCCGCGCGGTTGCTGGCTGGCTGAGAAGAGAGATAGACGAGGGCTGAGCACGGACTCCATGAAATTTGTTCTTTGTAACCAGCACCTCGATATAGTGGGGTGGCATGGGCCATAACTAGCATTCATGTCTAGCAGTACGGCACACGCCACCCACATGAGTCCCATCTGACACCAATTTTCTTGGAGTCCGTGCTACAACCATCTCTTCTCCCTCCTGTTTTCTAAGCCATCGCGTTTTGGGCGGGGTGGGGGTTTGCCGATAGTCGGTTTGCTCAACTGCGGTCCCGCTTGTAAGTGAAAATGCAACACAGCACGCATTCCCCCATGAGTGGCGTGCCGGACCAACCGTGTGGGGGTGCGACGCAAACACGACAGGCTTTTCCTTTTGAACTTGTAACTTGTAAAATTTGGTTCTTCTCCATGGCACAACCGATAGATAAAAATAATGATTTTCCCTAGAGTAATGAGAAGTTTGGTTCTGGTGCGGTTCATGCATGGAGTACGTAGGAAAATTATGAAGTTGATGCGAAAGGTAAGATAATTACTAGTAGTACCATATACTACTACATGGATTTGATGGAAAGATAAAGATACATACGGATTCATCAACGACATCCTCACGCCCTAGTGCACCGGGTCACCAACCGACGTGTGAGGAGCAGAGGAATTGGCGGCAAGCTCAACGTGCTTCTGAACAATGTCGTCCAAGGTTTCCCTGCAATCTGAGAAGGCCACCATCCTATCGTCCTCCTCTTGCATGTAGTAGTCCTTGTGGACGATTTGCACGTAGACGTGGGTGATTATGTCGATGGTGTCTTGCTGCGCCAAGCGCTGCGCGGCGAGCGCGACCTCGAGGAGGACATTCTTCGGCGCGACAGCGGGCAGTCGCAGGGCCACTAGTGCGTGGAAGAGGTTGTCACCATAGAGGTCGTTTAGGGTGGCAGGCATCACAGAGCCTGGGCGCGTAGGCTGGAGGCGTACGTCAAGGTCGTCCGCGAGCTTCTTGACAACGGTGAACTTGTCGAGGAAGCCGACGAGGACCTCGTCGAACAAGGAGACGAAGCTGTCGTCCAAGCGGCCCCTCGCCCTGGCGGCCTCAAGCACTACCTGGAGACGTTCCTCGATGCCAGGCCACAGGGCGGCATCGTGGACCATCTGGCACAACCGGCTGATGCTCGCGCTCATCGCCTCCATGGGTCTAGCTTCTAGTCAACTGATCTTGCGATTGGAGTGATCACTCTTGCCCTTGGGTGCGTAGGTGCATAGGATTTCGTAGATTGGACTGGCGGGAGCCTTTATATGAGAAGTGCAGACTACGTTGAATTCACGTGTGTGTTGGTCATCTACTCCTTGCCCCTCTACTGCACCTGCCTTTGGCTGTATGACAGGTTGGCCAGCCACCCGTTGGGCCCACGTGTCATACACCCAAAGGCAGGTGCAGTAAGTCAATGAAGCTGCGTCCCCCTCTGTGCCCGTGCATGCTTTTAATGACTTGAGACTACCAAACATCACATACAGTGGTTAGTTCATTGCATGTGATCCTATTAAGTGGCAAAAAGACATTATGTTGTCTCGCCGATAGGAATAAAACAATACACCATGTATTTATTTACAGAGGGAGTAGTACATTTTTTGTGACATGAATTACTAGATATTGCTAGTCAAATACTAAATCCAGATGGACTTGGTAGTACTACCAAATCCATACGGTGGTGCTAGTACTAGTAGTAGTAGTAGTAGTACCAATGTACTAGCACTGTACTACCCATTGGACAAATTATTACGTGCTGCTCCTCATAGTGAAGTGACAAGACCCTACGCCGGAGATGACACCTGAGTATAGGCGTTGTGTTCGGCATACCATAGTCAGCCTCACTGTATGTAGTCACTATCATCATGGCTGTAGACCTAGCCTACTTACAACTAGCCGTGTTCGACATAATTTCCCATGCGTAGATGCCCGTGCATTGCACAGAACACCAAGATTGGGGGTGGACGGCGCCGGCAGTGGCCATCGTGCCATATTTTTCCATGGCCTTCTAGATGTGGTGGGGAGGAGATAAGGCTGATTGTGAGAGACAAGGAGTTGTTTGTAAATAGGGAACAAGTGCGGGCATCTTTTTGCAAAACTGGAGAAGTTTGGTTTGTATGCGTCAGATCTAGATCCGACGGCTATTGGAGAAAGATGGCAGGCACAACATCATCACCAACTCAGGACCTGTTTGATTCGCAGGATTTTGAAAAGGCAGGAATAGGACACAGCAATATTACAAGTTTCAAACTAATATTACAAATGTTAGGACTAATGCTGCACCTACAAAGAGGGAATTACTAGGAAGTTTACGTAACAACTTTCGTTACTATATTGAAAGCTCATATTCTAAGACTTCTAAAGTACCAACAAATCTACTGGAAAAAGAGATGCACCATACGCTGGGTTCAATTTGGTGATGAGAACTCCAAATTTTTCCAAGCACTTGCTTCGAAAAGATATAGAAGGAACAATATTTCTACGCTATGCACCCCCGAGGGAGCTGTGGTGGAAGACCACGCTGGCAAAGAATCCATAATTTTCCACACGTACAAAAGCAGACTTGGCACATCAACTCCTCATGACATGAAATTTGATCTGACGAGAATTATCAAAAGATGTGAGGGGCTTGAGGCTTTAACAGCTCCCTTCACACATGAGGAAATTGACAATGTGATCAGAGAAACGCCTGCCGAACGTGCTCCTGGCCCAGATGGTTTCACTGGAATCTTCCTAAAACGTTGCTGGTCAATGATTAAAGAGGATTTTTATAAACTATGTAATCAGTTGTTTGATGGAGGGCTCAATCTCGAAAGTATCAATGATGGCTTCATCACCTTAATTCCTAAAATCGGCTCCCCGGCGACTATTAATGATTACAGACCTATCACGTTACTCAATTGTTGTCTTAAGGTAATCACCAAACTCCTTGCCAATCGTTTGCAAAAAGTCATCCTCAAAATTATCCACAGAAACCAATATGGATTTCTCAAAGGGCGATCAATTCAAGACTGCCTCGCTTGGGCATATGAATACATTTATCAATGCCAATCCTCTAGGAAAGAAATTATTCTACTCAAGTTAGACTTCGCCAAGGCATTCGACACGATTGATCATGAGGCGATGATTGAGATTATGAGAAGTATGGGCTTTAATGAAAAATGGCTTGGATGGATCAATTGCATTTTCTCCTATGGAAAATCTTCAGTACTGCTAAATGGCACACCTGGAAGACATTTTTTCTGTAAGTGTGGGGTGAGACAAGGCGATCCACTCTCACCACTTATCTTCGTTCTAGCCGCTGAGTTGCTTCAAGCTGCGATCAATGACGCCTTCGCTCAAGGCCAAATACAACTGCCCTTTCCATCCGCAGCACAGAAAGACTTTCCCGTTATCCAGTATGCCGATGACACACTCATCATCCTTCCTGCATGCACACAACAGGTGATCACTGTCAAAAAGATCCTTGAAGATTATGCCACTTCCATTGGACTCAAAATCAACTTCAATAAATCCACTATCATTCCCATCAACTGTGATGCCACCAAATGTGAGGAATTGGCAAATGTTCTTGGATGTGTGGTAGGCAAAATGCCGTTCACCTACCTTGGACTCCCTTTGGGAACAACAAGACCCATGGTCCTTGAGCTGATGCCATTGGTGTGTAGCATTGAAAGGAGGTTGTCGGCCACCCTAAACATGATTTCCTATGGAGGCAAACTTTCACTCCTAAACTCGGTCATCACTTCTCTCGCCATTTTTGCTCTGTGCACACTTCGGCTTCCAAGAAAAATCATTGAGCTTATTGATAAGATTCGACGGAAATGCCTTTGGACCAAAAAAAACTGAGCAAGGGGACACATGCAACTTGCTGGCATCATGGTATATGGTGTGCCAACCCAAGGTTTGTGGTGGCCTTGGCGTGCTTAACTTAAAAATTCAAGGGGAGGCACTTCTCTTTAAATACCTTCATAAGTTCTACAACCACTCTGATTTGCCTTGGGTCGAACTCATCTGGATCACATATTACGAAAATAAGATTCCACACGCCATGGACACTTGTGGATCATTCTTGTGGAGAGATGTGGCTAAACTAATGCCAACCTTTAGAGGGATCACACAAGCTCAAATACTTCATGGGAGTGTGGTGCTATTTTGGAAAGACCTTTGGGGACCACAAATCCTATCAGAAGCTTACCCGAGAGCTTACTCTTACGCAAAAAATGAAGATATTTCTGTTAGGGATTTCTTGAGCGTCACGTCACTTGCTGAGGCCTTTCACCTACCTCTATCGCCGCAAGCGCATGCAGAGGTCAGGCAACTACAACTGGACACCACAGCAATAAACATCCCGGACAGTAGCCAGTTTCATGACAAATGGACGTATGGCTGGGGTCCTCAACCTTCACAACACACCAATTCTACTCCTTCTGCTTCAGAGACATCGTGGCACATCAATCTTTTCGTTGGTTATGGAAATCCAAGTCCACCATGAAGATCAAAGTTTTTGGATGGTACTCCTCTCTGACAGCTTAAACACGAGAAACATGCTTAAGAGGAGACACCACAATATTGGTGATGACCATGATTGCATCCTATGTGGTCTGCGCATTGAGGAAACAATTGAGCATTTGTTCTTTGAATGTCAATTCTCTCAAATTTGCTGGGCCAGCTTGGGCTTCTCGTGGCAACAAGGAGGGACCAGACTTGAGCATATTGAGGTTGCCAAAGAGACTTGGGCTCGGCCACTTTTCATGGAGGCTTTCCTTCTTGCAGCCTGGAGCATTTGGAAGGAACGAAACAATAAACATTTCAGAGGTATAGCACCATCCAAGGACTCCTGGCTAAAAAGATTCAAAGAGGACTACTCTCTCCTAACTTATAGGGTTAAGGAGAAGCTCAAACATCTCATCCCTGCCCTCTTAGACACCTTGTAATATACCAACACCTCCAACACCCCCACCCAATCACCCCAAAATGGGGTGAATGTGAATTACCATGTAATTGTAAGACTTCTATTCTTTTAATTTATTTGCAGTAGGAGGTGCTCCTACTGTTTCAGGTTAAAAAAACAACTTTCATTACTTTAGGTGGATGCAGCATTATCGTACAAACTAAAATCCACCGCCCTGACAAGTCACTAATGGGCAAATAAGTTTTCAAGTCTCTGGCCACTTGATGTTTCAAAAACAAATTCAGCTTCTGCGGAGACTTTGTCATTTAGGCTTAGACGCTTGCGGTGATCAGCACGCCATTCATTGTTGCGCCAGAGAACGCCAAACCTCATTACCTTGAGCACACTTTCCTCCAGGACAAAGAACCTAGCCAATTTAATCTCAGGTGTGCTGCCTCGATAGTCGATCAAATCAATTTTTGTAAGATGGAGATCAAGGCATTTGATGAGATTGTTATAGTGCAACACATTTTTCACTTTCGGGTCTTTTTTTATCTGCAATAGAAGAGAACATATTACAGCAGCTGGATGTATAAGATTGCTGGGTCATCAAGAGGTACCAATATCATTTGCTCATACGATAGGGTTGGCTGGCTAGTGATATTTTCTCTCTCTCTCTCTCTCTATCTCTATCTCTCTCGCTTTCCTCTCATTTACCTAGGAGTACGTGAAGAGCTTGGGCATTTGTTGCCTTCCACTATGTGGTCGATGCCATATTTCGCAAAAGTATGCCACATAATATGCATCAATGTCAAATCAAAAGATTTTGGCACCGCTCTCGCGATGTGAGAGAGTTGGCACCGTTGTGCACACAAACCCACATGTATAATCAAATCAATCAAACCAACTACACCAGCCTCTCACTCTCCCAAGCAAGTGTTTTTTATTGCCTCAGTCCTCTCTCACTCCCACGCAAGTGTTTTTTCATTGTGTGAGTTAATTTGGCACCGGACCAAAGCAGGTGATCCAGATTGGGGCACCAGGTGAGCAATGGAGGGGCATCGATGCCAAATGCATCACAAGTGAATTTGGCACGTGTTTTGGCCTACATAGTGGAGGGTCGTTATAGCCCACTTTTGTACTACCTCTTATTTAGTATAAAATTTTGACCATATATTTATGTAAGAAAATGCCAATGCATGTCACTAAAAATTACACCATTTGAAATTATGTTCAAATATGAATCCAACGATATAGTTCTTAGTGACATGCATTAACATTTTGTCAGTTAAATCTATGGTCAAATTTTGATACTACAAAATAGGAGTAAACCAGGACAGAGGTAGTACTTGCTCTTAGGGTAACCATAGAGTTACTGGAGTAGTCTAAGTTACTTTCCACTATGACTAGCCTAGGCTACTATAGTAGTACAACGACAAAAAGATGTAGGTGATCAGTGAGAAAAAATACTAAAAATATTTCTTTCGGTGCAGTGTGTAGATGTAGTTTTGAACACTACACTTGTCATCATAATTTGGGAAAATTATGAAAAATCTGAGCCACGTTGTGATTTCCGTTTACTAATAGGAAAGAAGTTTCACCTCGATGAGTAGCTTCTCCGTGCACGGAAAGCATGTAAGGAATCCAACAACTTGATCTAGATTGGGGCCGATAGATTTTATTGCCAAGATCTTCACTGTGCGCATAGACTGGGTCAAGCTTGTGGGAATCATTTTCTGGAAGATGGTCGTAAATACATCAAGAAGAAATTTAAAAATGTGAATTTCAAGAAGACGGAGAAGAAGATGAGTGTTGTACCTGAACGATTACGGATCCAATAAAGAGTTCGGAGAATTTGGCAAACGAGTCCATTTTATCGATATGAGTATTCTGTATCAGATAAATTTTACATTAGCTATTTCCTGTTTAAATTCGGTACTAATACTAATATAGTTATAGAAAGAGTACCTCTTTTTGCCTGGACTTCAAGCAGTTTAGCTTTAACCGTGTTAATGGTCTCACATTCTTGTGCACCAACGCTGTCAATTTCAGTGCATCAATGACCCTGATTTTTGTTGGACCTTCTAGATCTGATACAAGCAATCTTTCAAGGAAAGGCGCATTCTCAATGACCATAACGTGGAAAAAATAGAGTGATCTCTTCCCAATTGATGTCTTGTTGCGGGGCTAGCAAGACACATAAATCCATCGGAGATTCGTTGAGGCGATGTGGAGGCTATTGAACTAGTGGATCTGCTCAAGACAAAGGTACTCGAGCGCAGTACAGCTGCGGAGCAGGTGCTCCATAGACTTATTCGAGATGACAATGTCGAAGAGGTCGAGCTGCTTGAGTTGAGGGAGAAGAAGGGCGGGTGCGGTGAGGGAGTCCTGGATTAGGGGGTATCCGGACAGCCGGACTATACACTTTGGCCGGACTGTTGGACTATGAAGATACAAGACTCAAGACTTCGTCCCGTGTCCGGATGGGACTCTCCTTTGCATGGAAGACAAGCTTGGGGATTCGGATATTATATTTCCTTCCTTGTAACCGACTCCATGTAAACCCTAGCCCTCTCCGGTGTCTATATAAACTGGAGAGTTCAATCCGTATGAGGACGATCACAACATTCATAATCATCATAGGCTAGCTTCTAGGGTTTAGCCTCTACGATCTCGTGGTAGATCAACTCTTGTAACACCCATATCATCAATATCAATCAAGAAGGAAGTAGGGTTTTACCTCCATCGAGAGGGCCCGAACCTGGGTAAACATTGTGTCCCTTACCTCCTGTTACCATTGGCCTTAGACGCACAGATCGCGACCCCCTACTCGAGATCCGCCGGTTTTGACACCGACATTGGTGCTTTCATTGAGAGTATGTCGTCACTGCAAGGCTCGATGGCTCCTTCAATCATCAACTACGCGGTCCAGGGTGAGACTTTCTCCCCCGGACAGATCTTCGTGTTTGGCGGCTTCGCACTGCGGGCCCATTTGCTTGGCAATCTGGAGCAGATCGACAGCTACGCCCCTAGCCATCAGGCCAGGTTTGGAAACCTAAACTACAAGGCCGATATCCGCGGAGACATGATCTTCAACGAATTCGGGCCTACGCCAGGAGCGCCGGACAATCAGGATGTGCACGGCTTAGACCTGCTAACGGACAATGCCCGGGATATCGCCCCTGCAGGAGCCTCGGACTTAAGTCCGGGGCAGATTGCGTCACCCGAGGACGGGTGGATGGACCCTGCCCCGGAGACTGCACACCCATCGGCGGTAGAGCCAAACACAGATTTCACCTCCAAGGAAGCCTGTGACACCGGACCCTCGGACTTGTGCCCGGTTGTAGGCTCCAGTCCACGCACCTCCGAGCCCGCCGAATCAGGTTGGGCTCCGGTAATGGAGTTCACCGCTGCGGATATCTTCCAGTGCTCGGCCTTTTGCGACATGCTGAACTCGTTAAAGTCTCTCTCTTTATCAGGAGACTCTCGGCCGAACTATATCCGGCTCGAGCAGGAAGCTGGCGACAAGGGAATTCGTTGCCCACCCACCACCCACTTCATAGCCACTGTCGACGATGTAACAAACATGCTCGAATTCGACCCTAACAACACCGACGGTATGGACGTCGGCGCAGGGGACGATTCAGAACCACCACTCATGGAGCGCTGGACCGCCACTTCATCATACGATATATACATGGTGGATATGCCTAAGAAGGACGACAGCGACAAACCGGAGGATAAAACTCCCGGACTAAAGCCAAAACGACGCCGTAGGCACCGCTCCAAGTCTAGCAACAGTAAAAATAGCGCCAGAAGGATCGACACCACAGTCAACTCCGAAGGCAACAAAGACCATATGGACCCAGCGATGGAGCATGATGAACCAGGTCACGCCGAACACAGCTCAGAGCAGACGCCCGATCACAGTGATCCCGAGGAACGAACCAACCAAACCGCCCCGGGACAAGAGCACAGTCCGGATGACGATGCATTCCCCATCCCGGAGACATGCTTGGAATGAGACAACCTCCACAGAAAGCTTATGGCCACTGCGAGAAGTATGAAAAAGCAGAAGCAAAAGCTTAAAGCCGCACAGGACACGCTCAATCGCAGATGGAATAAAGTACTAGACACTGAAGAAAAGTACGGCGACGATCGCCAAACAAAGAGCTATCCAAAGCGCAAGCTGCTACCAGAATTCGATGATGAGGCCGTTCCACCGAAGAACAATACGGCCAATAGGCCGAACAAACCACTTCGAAACCGCAATGGAGCAGCCACCGACGATGCACACGATTTACGTGAGCTCCTGGATAAAAAGTCTGGCGCGACCAGGTCCATCTATGGATCTAGAGGACGCACCCTAGCACATGACTATGGTCACCAAAACGATCAGACTAATCGGATACCAGTTCAGAATCAATACCGAACACATCAATAGCCGACGACATGCCATAACACGTCCAGAAACAGGGGGGCTGCTCACCCTTTGTGCTTCACCAAAGGGGTACTGGACCACGAATTTCCACAAGGTTTTAAACCTGTTAACATCGAGGCATACGACAAAACGACAGACCCCGGAGTCTGGATCGAGGATTTCATCCTACATATCCACATGGCCCGGGGGGGCGACCTCCATGCCATCAAGTATCTCCCCCTCAAGTTGAAAGGACCAGCTCGGCACTGGTTGAAAAGCCTCCCCGAAAATTCAATCGGAAGTTGGGAGGAACTCGAGGACGCTTTTAGGACAAATTTTGTCTGACCCCTGGATGCGGACAATTTAAGTCACATAATTCAACAGCCCGGAGAGTCCGCCCGCAAACTTTGGAACAGATTCCTCACTAAGAAGAATCAAATTGTCGACTGTCTGGATGCTGAAGCCCTAGCGGCCTTCAAGCATAGTATCCGGGACGAATGGCTCGCCAGACACCTCGGCCAAGAAAAGGCAAGGACAATGGCAGCCCTAACAAGCCTCATGACCCGATTGTGTGCGGGTGAAGACAGCTAGTTCGCCCGTAGAGGCACTAGCGACCCAAGTACATCCAAAATCAGGGATGGAAACGGGAAGCCACGGCGCGATAAAAACAAACGTCAAAACAAGGAAGTAAGTCCGGACAACACAACGGTCAACACCGGATTTAGGGGCTCTCGACCCAGTCAGCAAAAGAAGGCACTTAACGGCAGCAACGAAGGACCGTCCGGCCTGAACAAAGTCCTGGACAGACTGTGCCAAATTCACGGCACCCCCGAAAAACCTGCGAACCACACTCACAGAGAATGCTGGGTCTTCAAGCAGGCCGGCAAACTAAATGCGGAACAAAAGGGAAGGGAAATACCAAGTGAAGACGAGGATGAGCCTCGCCAGCCGAACACTGGGGGACAGAAAAAATTCCCACCAGAGGTAAAAACAGTAAACATGATCCATGCGACTCACTTATCGACGAGAAGGCGCGAACGAGTGCTCAGAGATGCATGCGCTATTGTCACGCCCAATATGCGACCCTATCCAAAAGGAACTCGAAGGTCCCACCAAGGATAGACCCGCATATTGAAACGCTTTTGCAAGGTGGATATGATTACATCAACATTACATAATAGATGGGGACACATACATAAGGCATACGATGCCACACGAATACAACATTACAATACATAAGAGCATCATCCGTCTACGGATGAATCACAAACAGAAACTCAAACGACATCCACCCTGCTAGCCCAGGCTGCCGACCTGGAATCTATCCCCTGATCGAAGAAGAAGCAGAAGAAGAACTCAACACAAGCAAGCATCGCTCTCGCGTCATGATCATCGCATAACCTGTACCTGCAACTGTTGTTGTAGTAATCTGTGAGCCACGAGGACTCAGCAATCCCATTACCATGGGTATCAAGACTAGCAAAGCTTAAAGGGAAAGGAAGGGGTAAAGTGGTGAGGTTGCAGCAGCGACTAAGCATATATGGTGGCTAACATACGCAAATAAGAGCGAGAAGAGAGCAAGCGGAACGGTCGTGAAGCTAGCAATGATCAAGAAGTGATCCTGAACTCCTACTTACGTCAAACATAACCCAAAGACCGTGTTCACTTCCCGGACTCCACCGAAAAGAGACCATCACGGCTACACACACGGTTGATGCATTTTAATTCGGATCTGGTGTCAAGTTATCTACAACCGGACATTAACAAATTCCCATCTGCCTATAACCGCAGGCACGGCTTTCGAAAGATTATGCCCTGCAGGGGTGTCCCAACTTAGCCCATGACAAGCTCTCGCGATCAACAAAGGAATAGACCTTCTCCCGGGAAGACCCGATCAGACTCGGAATCCCGGTTTACAAGACATTTCGACAATGGTAAAACAAGACCAGCAAAGCCGCCCGGATGTGCTGACAAATCCCGATAGGAGCTGCACATATCTCGTTCTCAGGGCACACCGGATTGTCCCGACTTCCGGTAGGCCAGACCAGAGTTGCCCCTGGTAGCCACCGGCGGCCGACAGTTTGGACCAACACTCACAACGAGCACTGGCCCGGGGAGGGGATAAAATAAAGATGACCCTCGAGAGCGCGACTCCCCAGGGAAAAAGGGCTAGGTGAGGCAAATGGTAAAACCAAGGTTGGGCCTTGCTGGAGGAGTTTTATTCAAAGCGAACTGTCAAGGGGGTCCCATAAATCACCCGACCGCGTAAGGAACGCAAAATCCGGGAACATAACACCGGTATGACGGAAACTAGGGCGGCAAGAGTGGAACAAAACACTAGGCAAAAAGCCGAGTCTTCCACCCTTTACCAAGTATATAGATGCATTAATAATATAAGAGATATTGTGATATCCCAACCAAAATCCTGTCCACCACGGAGAAATCTTCAACTTCACCTGCAGCTAGCAACGCTATAAGAGGGGCTGAGCAAAAGCGGTAACATAGCCAAACAACGGTTTGCATAGGTAAGGTGTCAAAGGTTAGAGCTTCATGGCAATATGGGATGGCTTGATAAACAGGTAATAGGTAGCGCAGCATAGCGATAGAACGAAGAAACTAGCATAGCAATGATAGTAGTGAGACCTAGGGTAGCGGTCATCTTGCCTGAAATCCCGCTAGGAAGAAGAACGAGTCCATGAAGAAGACGAACGGAAGAAGCCGAACCAACCGTAGACGAACGAATCCTCACGATCGCAACGAAACAGGAACTATCGAAAAGAAGCACACAACATAGTAAACACACCACACATGAACAAGACATGATGCACAAACAAGCATGATGCATGACAAATCTAAATGAGGCTACTCATGGCAAGAGATGATGCAAACAAGAGCAACACATCAAGGCAACTTTAAATGAGGTCGGGAACAACATAGAACAATTCCGGTAAGTCCTCATATGCATATTTCGAAATTGGTCCAGATCTGAATAAACCTTATGTTCAAGTTGTTAAACATCAAGTTAAGATGCACAAAGACGATCTACACGAGATTCTAGTCAAGTTACATATAAAGTTCATTTAGTTCGGAGCTACGGCCTAGAAGATATGAGCAACAGAAGTTAAGCATGGCATTGATGCAAAATGCACCCAAACATCAAGCAAACACCTCAAAACATGTATGCAACATGATAATATGAAACTACATGCAATTCTAAGCAAGTTTCATATAAAGCACACTCAAAACGGAGCAACGGTTCAACACACACACATGAAACAAGTTTAAAGGACAAGCTGTCCAAAACAGCAACTAGGCATATTGCAAGCATCAAAACAATATGCTACAGCACCCAAACATAATAACAAAAGGCATGGGCATGATGTACAGGTAAAGCACAACAAAACATGAACACTGAGCTATATCTAGAAATCACTAGAACATGCTCAAACACACATGGTAAGATTGCAAGTTATAACAATTTCAGCCTTTGCAGAAAATAACAGCACGATGCAATGTTTAGAGCTATCAAACAACATGTTACAGGAACTTATAATAGCAAACAAAGGCATGGCATGAATCTACTAATTGCATAGATCAAAAGTCCCTTACTGACCATAAGCCAAAAAGGATCAGGAAATATGATGGCACCCACGTAAACATAGCAAGTTTTTAATACAGATTCATACATAGCAGGAACGTAATTATGAAGGCATGTAGATGAGCTTGTGCAACTCACTACAGAGCAATACATGGCATGGCAAGTCACCCAACAGTAAGAATACATGTTTGTGAAGCTAAGCAAGTCAAGAACAAGTCCATAGCATGCAAGGATCAACTATAGCAAGCTTGGCCAAATTGAATAACATGTAAACAATCTGCCAGGAAACATTTTGAAGCAAAAGTAGAGCATGAAAATGACATGCTAGACTACTCCATAAATGCAACCAGGACCGTGGATGGATAGAAAATAACCTATTGTTCAAAACACCCTTACTGAAGTATCTCAAATTATGCATGGATCTCTCTGTAGCAACAAGTTTACATGGCATCAAAATTACAGCAGAACAGGGACTAAAATCAGCATTAACACGAAGCCTAGTTTGCATTCTTGTGCTAGTCACCACATTGATCACAAAAATACATGGCATACACCTCTGTAAAGAAGACATGGCATAGATCAAAACACATGTAGACATTAACCTCATAGGATGCACACATCAATCATGGCAAAAATGACAAAAGAGCTCGTTCTGCAAACAGACAGCAGAAAACATTATGAAGCACTCTTGCAACGATGATTCGGGCATCTAGATGACCTCAAATGAATATGATGCAATGGAATGAAATGATGTACTCTTCGGGGCGAACAATTTGACATATTAGACGCACAAAACGGAGCTACGGATGCAGAGATACAACATGATGAACATGGCATGAAAATTACACAAACTGGGGACTTAGCCAAATATTCTACTGCGAGCGCGGGATAGCTAAAGTGTGCCCGGGGCGGAGGATAAGGGGTTCTCACCTAGCGGGCTGAGCCCAAGTTGGCGGGGAGGCTTGGCAGGCCGGCGCGCTGGGCCGGCGGCCTGGCGTAGCTGGGCTGGGGCCCACGTGGGCGCTGGGGTTCGGCCTCCCGAGCGAGGAGGCGGGCGGCGCTGAGGAGAGGTCTCGCCGGAGCTGGGGACTCTGGCGGCCGGAACGGCAAGGGAGCAAGGGGAGCGGCCGGATCTGGGACGAGGACGTCGGCCTCGACCAGATCGGCGACGGCGGAGCTCCGGCTAGGCGCGGGGGTCGGGCGCGTGCGCCATGGCGGCGGCGCGACATTCGGGGGCGAGGAGATCCGGCGAGCTCGGGGCGCCGGGCAGGCGGCGCGGGCCGTGCCACGGCGGTGGCGCGGGCCGGAGGGCGAAGGGCTTCGAGGCGAGGCCCCGGCGACGGAGGGAGGGCCGCAGCCGGGCGGAGGCGGAGAGAAGAGAAATGCGGCCCGACGACAGTCTCAAAGACCGAAACATCCGACGAATATACCGACTATATTGCGGTTATATATTTAACGGTTGGGCAGTCAAACGAACTCTGAATGCGATGAAACTTGGCAGGCGCTCTGTCTACACTATAATAAGACCGCACGACAAGTTGCAACCCATTCCAAGAACATTTTTATGCCACTTATAAAATATATTTCGGAGCTGCCGCGGGCGCGTGCGAGTGTCTCTGGACTCCGAATGGACAACGGAGAGAACCGGCGAAACCCGAACGGATGCAAGTTTTGAAAAACATACGGATGAAATGCAGATGATGACATGGCAAAATTCAACACGCAAGCAAATGGCATGGCAAAGACGGCGAATAACTGGCAGACACCTGGCGCATCGGATCCGGGGCGTTACAACACTCCTCCACTAACAAGAGATCTCGTCCCGAGATCTTAGGACTGAGACGGAAGGGAAAAGGATGAGGTGAAGCAAGAACTGAAGAGAAGAAGCAAAGAATCGAGAGCACTCGAGAAGAAGAGAGTAACGACGAGAATGACAAGAATCGAAAGCTCACGGAATCAGATAGACTATGAAACCACTCCTCTTAGAACGAGATAAGAAACGAATAAGACTGAAACAATTTAGGCAGCACTCCGGTTGAACAAGGAAAGAATAGAACACGAACTACGCAAGATGGGATGACACTTGACGAGATGAACGACACAATGCCCCCGGAAGAATTGAAATAGAAATGAAAAGAACTTAGAAGGAAGGATTGAATGGATTTGAATATCTGAGAAGAACGAAGAAATGCAAAACTCCAATTCAAAGGAATACGGAGAATTAATTGCACTTCGAGACGCGAGAAGAAAAGATAATTGAACTCCACCAACAAAATCTAGATGAGAACTTGAGGAATGAATTAAATCATGAAGAACCACCATGAAGAACTCTGTTGACAAAAAGGATGAAGAGATAGAATGAAAGGATGAAAGAATAAGATGAGCCTTGCGATGATTTAGATGGCGGTTCCGACAAAATGAGCGAGGAAATTGAACTCCGGAAAAAGAAAAGATGAAAAACAATTGGAACTAGAATTTATTCACCAAGAACAATCTCCGAAGAAGGAATAAATCACTTGGATGAAACAATAATAAGAATTATGTCCTGCCTATCCTTCACCAATATAAATTGATGACAAGCAACGGATTTGGCATACTACTTATTCTTGTTGAAAAAGAATTGAGAAGGGATAGCACAAAACTTGAGAAAGTCTTCATGAACCACCGGTAGGATTGAAAGAACGAATGGATTAAAATGATACTCAAGGAAAAAGAACCTTGAACGAACCACCGTTAGAATTTGGAAATGACTGATGAAAGAGACTGAATCGCCGGGAAGGATTGGAAGAACAAATATGCTCGAGGGGAATTTAGATGCAAAACAATAAAGAGATCATGAGCTGATAAAGAATACATGACAGATGCGCCGGGATAAATAGAGAACGATGGCTAGAATGATGGCCTCCGATGAAACAAAAAAGAAATCAACTCCTGAAATACTCCGGATGGTTGAGAAAAGGAATACCTGACAAATGGAATAATTCGAGATTGATAACATGAAGCTAGAACCACGAAACTTCGAGAGAACGGAAAAGATTTAGAAGAAAAACTCTTCTTCGGTCTTCAAATGACGACGGGAAAACACCACCAAAATTACTGAGATGCTCCGGGAGAATGAAAAGCGAAGAGGTTGAGCCAACAATGAAAATGATTAGAAATTGATTTTGGAAAAGCATCTGACTGATGAAATCCATTCTTACGTCACACTTTGAAAAGAATTGAGAATAACTCCGGGGGAATTAGAAGAGGTAGGTAAGATCCTGGGAAAAGACCTGTGGGTTAGGTCCCACTGAAAAGAAAAACACCGTTGAAAAGGATTGATGAACAGATAGATGAAGCACCGGAACACTTGAAATATTTGAATGAGGTGACAACCTCGAATTAATTGGAACACAGACGAATCTCCTAAGATGTCTTGAACTCCGGAATGATTGAATGGCGAGAGGCAAACGAGCAAGGAGAACACTTGAGCCGAGGGAAAGAATATAATCACTACCAAAAATTAAAATTGAATCCACCGGAAAAGATAAAGAGATGAAGAATGACGAACAAGACGAAAATTCACCGGTTGAAATAATTTACGAAAGACTGAAGAGGTTCCACACGAATGAGATAGATGGTCGAGAGAGAGTCAGACTCCGGGAAGAAAAAGGGTGGGAGGGCGAGAAAACAAAGGCAACTTGGAAGGGGAAACCGACGAATATCTTGAAGAGAACACTGGTTGAAATCATTGAGGAAAGAAAGCAAAGACTTCGCACGAGCAGGATGGATACTCAATTACGGACTCCTGATTAAAGAAGAAAAGGGAGGGCGGGTGGGAAAATAAGACAACTGAGGATTGAACTCAAAGATGAAGAGGCTCGAGTCGACTTGACGAGAAATGCACCGGATGAAAAGAGCTGAGAACTAACGATCGGAAAACCAAGTGCGTGATCCTAAAGAAAAATTTGAATGGGAAGAGGAGTAATTCAAAACACCTACGTCAAGATTTCTCACCAGAGCGACGAAGGGGCTGACGAGTAAAAAGAATCCTACTCTCCGATATAACTAGAGTCCGAAAACAGTCTTCTTCTAGACTCAACAATGGCCAAACTACACGATCAATCAAGGGGGCTCCTAGGGTCGGTTGAGGCTCTGATACCAACTTGTCACGCCCAATATGCGACCCTATCCAAAAGGAACTCGAAGGTCCCACCAAGGATAGACCCGCATATTGAAACGTTTTTGCAAGTGGGATATCATTACATCAACATTACATAATAGATGGGGATACATACATAAGGCATACGATGCCACGCGAATACAACATTACAATAAATAAGAGCATCATCCGTCTACGGATGAATCACAAACAGAAACTCAAATGACATCCACCCTGCTAGCCTAGGCTGCCGACCTGGAACCTATCCCCTGATCGAAGAAGAAGAACTCAACGCAAGCAAGCATCGCTCTCGCGTCATGATCATCGCATAACCTGTACCTGCAACTGTTGTTGTAGTAATCTGTGAGCCACGAGGACTCAGCAATCCCATTACCATGGGTATCAAGACTAGCAAAGCTTAAAGGGAAAGGAAGGGGTAAAGTGGTGAGGTTGCAGCAGCGACTAAGCATATATGGTGGCTAACATACGCAAATAAGAGCGAGAAGAGAGCAAGCGGAACGGTCGTGAAGCTAGCAATGATCAAGAAGTGATACCGAACTCCTACTTGCGTCAAACATAACCCAAAGACCGTGTTCACTTCCCGACTCCGCTGAAAAGAGACCATCACGGCTACACACGCGGTTGATGCATTTTAATTCGGATCTGGTGTCAAGTTATCTACAACCGGACATTAACAAATTCCCATCTGCCTATAACCGCAGGCACGGCTTTCAAAAGATTATACCCTGCAGGGGTGTCCCAACTTAGCCCATGACAAGCTCTCGTGATCAACGAAGGAATAGACCTTCTCCCAGGAAGACCCGATCAGACTCGGAATCCTGGTTTACAAGACATTTCGACAATGGTAAAAGAAGACCAGCAAAGCCGCCCGGATGTGCCGACAAATCCCGATAGGAGCTGCACATATCTCGTTCTCAGAGCACACCGGATTGTCCAGACTTCCGGTAGGCCAGCCCAAAGTTGCCCCTGGTGGCCACCGGCGGCCGACAGTTTGGACCAACACTCACAACGAGCACTAGCCCGGGGGGGATAAAATAAAGATGACCCTCGAGAGTGCGACTCTCCAAGGAAAAGGGCTAGGTGAGGCAAATGGTAAAACCAAGGTTGGGCCTTGCTGGAGGAGTTTTATTCAAAGCGAACTGTCAAGGGGGTCCCATAAATCACCCGACCACGTAAGGAACGCAAAATCCGGGAACATAACACCGGTATGACGGAAACTAGGGCGGCAAGAGTGGAACAAAACACTAGGCAAAAGGCTGAGTCTTCCACCCTTTACCAAGTATATAGATGCATTAATAATATAAGAGATATTGTGATATCCCAACCAAAATCCTGTCCACCACGGAGAAATCTTCAACTTCACCTGCAGCTAGCAACGCTATAAGAGGGGCTAAGCAAAAGCGGTAACATAGCCAAACAACGGTTTGCATAGGTAAGGTGTCAAAGGTTAGAGGTTCATGGCAATATGGGATGGCTTGATAAACAGGTAATAGGTAGCGCAGCATAGCGATAGAACGAAGCAACTAGCATAGCAATGATAGTAGTGAGATCCAAGGTAGCGGTCATCTTGCCTGAAATCCCGCTAGGAAGAAGAACGAGTCCATGAAGAAGACGAACGGAAGAAGCCGAACCAACCGTAGACGAACGAATCCTCACGATCGCAACAAAACAGGAACTATCGAAAAGAAGCACACAACATAGTAAACACACCACACATGAACAAGACATGATGCACAAACAAGCATGATGCATGACAAATCTAAATGAGGCTACTCATGGCAAGAGATGATGCAAACAAGAGCAACACATCAAGGCAAGTTTAAATGAGGTCGGGAACAACATAGAACAATTCCGGTAAGTCCTCATATGCATATTTCGAAATTGGTCCAGATCTGAATAAACCTTATGTTCAAGTTGTTAAACATCAAGTTAAGATGCACAAAGACAATCTACACGAGATTCTAGTCAAGTTACATATAAAGTTCATTTATTTCGGAGCTACAGCCTAGAAGATATGAGCAACAGAAGTTAAGCATGGCATTGATGCAAAATGCACCCAAACATCAAGCAAACACTTCAAAACATGGATGAAACATGATAATATGAAACTACATGCAATTATAAGCAAGTTTCATATAAAGCACACTCAAAACGGAGCAACGGTTCAACACACACACATGAAACAAGTTTGAAGGACAAGCTGTCCAAAACAGCAACTAGGCATATTGCAAGCATCAAAACAATATGCTACAGCACCCAAACATAATAACAAAAGGCATGGGCATGATGTACAGGTAAAGCACAACAAAACATAAACACTGAGCTATATCTAGAAATCACTAGAACATGCCCAAACACACATGGTAACATTGCAAGTTATAACAATTTCAGCCTTTGCAGAAAATAACAGCACGATGCAATGTTTAGAGCTATCAATCAACATGTTACAGGAACTTATAATAGAAAACTAAGGCATGGCGTGAATCCACTAATTTCATAGATCAAAAGTCCCTTACTGACCATAAGCCAAAAAGGATCAGGAAATATGATGGCACCCATGTAAACATAGCAAGTTTTTAATACAGATTCATACATGGCAGGAACATAATTATGAAGGCATGTAAATGAGCTTGTGCAACTCACTACAGAGCAATACATGGCATGGCAAGTCACCCAACAGTAAGAAGACATGTTTGTGAAGCTAAGCAAGTCAAGAACAAGTCCATAGCATGCAAGGATCAACTATAGTAAGCTTGGCCAAATTGAATAACATGTAAACAATCTGCCAGGAAACATTTTGAAGCAAAAGTAGAGCAGGAAAATGACATGCTAGACTACTCCATAAATGCAAGCAGGACCATGGATGGATAGAAAATAACCTATTGTTCAAAACACCCTTACTAAAGTATCTCAAATTATGCATGGATCTCTCTGTAGCAGCAAGTTTACATGGCATCAAAATTACAGCAGAACAGGGACTAAAATCAGCATTAACACGAAGCCTAGTTTGCATTCTTGTGCTAGTCACCACATTGATCACAAAAATACATGGCATACACCTCTATAAAGAAGACATGGCATAGATCAAAACACATGTAGACATCAACCTCATAGGATGCACACATCAATCATGGCAAAAATGACAAAAGAGCTCGTTCTGCAAACAGACAGCAGAAAACATTATGAAGCACTCTTGCAACGATGATTCGGGCATCTAGATGACCTCAAATGAATATGATGCAATGGAATGAAATGATGTACTCTTCGAGGAGAACAATTTGACATATAACACGCACGAAACGGTGCTACGGATGCACAGATACAGCATGACAAACATGGCATGAAAATTACACAGACTGGGGACTTAGCCAAATATTCTACTGTGAGCGCGGATAGCTAAAGTGTGCCCGGGGCGGAGGATAAGGGGTTCTCACCTAGCAGGCTGAGCCCAAGTTGGCGGGGAGGCTTGGCAGGCCGGCGCGCTGGGCCGGCGGCCTGGCGTAGCTGGGCTGGGGCCCACGTGGGCGCTGGGGTTCGGCCTCCCGAGCGAGGAGGCGGGCGGCACTGAGGAGAGGTCTCGCCGGAGCTGGGGACTCCGGCGGCCGGAACGGCAAGGGAGCGAGGGGAGCGGCCGGATCCGGGAAGAGGACGTCGGCCTCGACCAGATCGGCGACGGCGGAACTCCGGCTAGGCGCGGGGCCGGGCGCGTGCGCCATGGTGGCGGCGCGACAGTCGGGGGCGAGGAGATCCGACGAGCTCGGGGCGCCGGGCAGGCGGCGCGGGCCGTGCCACGGCGGCGGCGCGGGCCGGAGTGCGAAGGGCTTCGAGGCGAGGCCCCGGCGACGGAGGGAGGGCCGCGGCCGGGCGGAGGCGGAGAGAAGAGAAATGCGGCCCGGCGACAGTCTCGAAGACCGAAACATTCGACGAATATACCGACTATATCGCGGTTATATATTTAACGGTTGGGCAGTCAAATGAACTCCGAATGCGATGAAACTTGGCAGGCGCTCTATCTACACTATAATAAGACCGCACGACAAGTTGCAACCCATTCCGAGAACATTTTTATGCCACTTATAAAATATATTTCAGAGGTGCCGTGGGCGCGTGCGAGTGTGTCTGGACTCCGAACGGACAACAGAGAGAACCGACGAAACCCGAACGGATGCAAGTTTTGAAAAACATACAGATGAAATGCAGATGATGACATGGCAAAATGCAACACGCAAGCAAATGACATGGCAACGACGGCGAATAACTGGCAGACACCTGGCGCATCGGATCCGGGGCGTTACAGCTATGGAGCCCGTTGCACCCAAACTCAACCACTGGTCAGCCTGCCCGATCACCTTCGATCACAGGGACTACCCGATTAGTATGCGGCACGGAGGATCAGCTGCCTTGGTGCTCAACCCAATAATCGATGGATACCATCTTACTCACGTCCTCATGGACGGCGGCAGTAGTCTTAATCTAATATGCCAGGACACTGTCCGCAGGACGGGGATAGACCCATCCAGAATCAACCACAGTAACACCACCTTTGAAGGGGTGATACCAGGCGTCAAGGCACACTGCAGGGGCTCCCTCGTACTAGAGGTGATGTTCGGCTCCCCAGGCAACTTCAGAAGCGAAAAATTACTATTCGCCATCGCCCCACTCCAATGTGGTTATCAAGCATTGCTTGGGAGAACGGCCTTTGCCCGCTTCAACGCAGTACTGCACTACGCCTACCTTAAACTCAAGATGCCCGGTCCGTGCGGTGTCATCACCATTAACGGAAGTACAGAGCATTGCCTATGCACGGAGGAATACGCGGCGGCTCCAGCAGCCGGACTCTAAGCGGCCTCTAACACCAGAAAGCATGATTGGTCGTTAAGACCACGGACACCGTTAGACGAGTCCAGCAGCCCAGATCAACCCAGTCTAGGCGCCACACATGTAATCCCATAAAGGACACCAGGGGCTATAGATAATTAATAAAGCCCAATTCTCGGCCTAACCTTATTAGCAGGCCAATGTCTAACACTTTTACTATCCATTAGTGATGGCTAACTTTTCGCACGCTTATGTCATACTCTTCTCCATGAGTTTTCTTGTTTTTACAAACACCGTTTGTGCGACACCCTCCCAGGCCACTGCACAATGGAGACAAAGGTGCAGACATGCAGCAGGGCCCCGCTCAAAGGTTTCTCTTTAGATTAAGCCCCTGTGTAAACCTTCTTTATTGTCTCCTGTTGCTTACATATCCCATGGGCACTACACCCACAGAGGATGATGCCGTTATTGGCATCTCTCCACGACAGACTAATGCACGTACCTGGGAATATAGGGTTCATAATAAGGGGCGTTACTCAGCCCAGTAAAAGTCCGAATACCTTCGGGAGTGTTCGCGTCGCGAGTTTGGCCTTATATGCATCAGCTCCGAATCATGTCTTTTGTCAAATGTTGGGTTTGCCCGGCTCCTGGGTTCGTTGCCTTACGTTCCGTTTTTGTCGGCTAAGGCAGCCAAAGGAGAACTACTACGATTGCCCTAGTTATTCTGGATGAGCACCTCAGTAGAGAAAGCCGAAAACTGACTGTCATGATACAGCGAGAGACTGTTCAACCACTCAAAGACTTATCGGAATCTTTAGGATTCCTCCGCATTAACAAAGGACCGTTTCCCGGTCATGTAGACACGCGCCCGTATTCAGATGCACGCAAAGGTACCAAGGGCTACATAGTAGCCCCACCGTCAAACTCCTATGGCTAAGTGAAAGTGTTACAGCTATATAGTCCGGTTGCCTAGTTCGACGTCCGATCACCTCCTTAATGGACCAAGACGTTGGATCAAGTGTGATTACGCATACTTTTCGCAAACACCCCCGCATTGTGTGTGTGGGGGTTGAAGGCAACGATTGCTAACTTTCAGATTACACATATACATAAAAACGGCCGCACAGGAGGCACAACAATACTTTCGGGCACAAAGTATAAATATCTGCTCCATAATTAAAATAACATCGTTTTTACAATGATAAGATTTGTCACTCAAACATGACATTCTTCGAGCACTGAGCCTCTATTAAGCGAGCGCCTTCTACTACCTGATCCAAGTACTGCTTGGACAAATCTTGGCCGCCCACCGGATTCTGGGTCGCAATGATGGTGGCCTCCATATCTGTCCAATAAGCTTTAACGTGGGCAAGGGCCATCCGTGCACCCTCTATGCATGCCGACCTCTTCATGGCATCAATCCGAGATACGGCACCAAGGAATTGTTGCACCAAACCAAAGTAACTGTCCGGCTTGGGCCCCTTTGGCCATCGATGGTCTATCATTGACTGCATTGCAAGTCTGGACAGCCTGTGGAGCTCGGCCACAACAGCCATTCTCTCACTCAAAGGCAATGTGCGCGTTGGAGCGTTGAACTGCGACCAGAACAGCTTTTCCACTTCATCATCTTTTTTATCCTCAAAAAACTTTGCCGCATCAGCCGCACTCTTCACCAAATCCGCATAGGCGTCTGCGGGACTCCAGCTTCGATCAAGAGGAGCGTACTTTGGATCCAAAAACTTTAGCCGCAACAAATAGGGATCTCCAGCCGCGATCTCTCCGGCCTGTCGGAGTTCCTCTCGCGCATCCCTAATGTCGGAACGTGTCTCCTTGGACGCATCAAGGGCCTTCTTCAGGTCAGCCTTATTTGCCGGATTTTCTTTTTCAAGCAACTCATACCGGTTGGCGGCGTTTTCTAGCTCCACAGCCATTTTGGCTATTTTGCCTTTGCTCCGGCGATGAGCGGCCTATTTGGCTCTCAACTCTTCGGCCGCCTTTAGGGCAGCCGCATTGCTCACCCGGGCCTATTCCTTGGCCAAGGCAAGTTCCGCCCTCAGGGCTTCCATGGCAGCAGCACCATCTGCAGTCCAAACATATAACATTAGCATTATGCTCCTCTCAGTTTTTCCTACACACATATATCATAAGGAAAGCAGATCACATACCTTGTGACTCATTCAGCCGATCGTTCACCAGTGTGATATCAGCATCAATAACTCCAATCTGCCTCCTCAGTTCAGCAACTTCAACGGATTGTTCGGTTGCCGGATCCTTCGACATCTACGCATAAATATAGCTCTGTCATTACTTTCAAAATATGATCCCCCGTTTGCCGCCTATGGTGGACAACCAGAGTCTCAGGGGCTACTATCTATATGGAGCACACCTAGCGCATGTGTCACAGCCTAAAATTATGTAGTTTTCATTACATACCTCAAAGCCTCTGAGCAGGCTCGTAAAGGCCTCATTCAACCCGCTTGTGGCGGACGAAATCTTCTTGAGCACCGTGCTCATTAATGAACGGTGCTCCTCTAAGAGATCAGCTCGCTCCAGAAGGCCCGCCGGTGTGTCCGGCTGGACGCCGGATTGCGCCGGACCCTTTTTATCGCCCCCTGTGGGAGCTGAACGCTCCGGGCTCAGGGCGGCCGAAGTATTAGCTTTTGGCTCCGGCAAGACTGGACTCCTCCGTGACGACACCTCGGGGTCGCCTGCCTCATGAGGCGGAGAGTTTGGTGGAGTATCACTCTCCATCATCTCCGGAGGGAGATCCCCCGAAGACGAACTCTGTCGGGAAGAGCTGCTAGCCGGACTACAAAGAATAGATCTTGGTTATTGTTCTCAAGGAAGGAAGTAGTACCTTTGTATTTACGATTAACTTACAGCTCGGTTGAGGGCTGGCCCGTTGGCGAGCATGTCGCGGTGAGGACGCCCTTCAGGGCAGGGCTCCCTGGTGAAGCTTTCCTCCCCTGTTTGGCCACCTCCGTCTCCAAGTCTTCGGAGGCGGACCTTTTTTTCCTGTGAGGGGAGGAAACCTTAGATTCCCCTCCCCGATTATCCTCCTTTGGGGAGGTAGCAATTCCCCTGGTTTGGATGCACAATGTGTGAAGTTCTGCTTCTCTGTTCTTCCCTTCGTCTTTCCCCGAGGGCACTTTGCTTAGCACATGGTCAAGCATCTTGGCTATGGCAGGACTAGGCGAGCCTTCGGGAAGTGGCGTCGGACACCTGATTATCTCCGCCTTGCTGCACCATTCCTGGCCGCGGAGGATTTTCAGAATAATATTATGATAAATATAAATGAAGTGTTTGGTTTCTGGGTTACTTACTTGGGTATCTGGGCGATTGCAGCTCAGGCACGCATCCTTGGTGGTGTCCGGACACTTTGCTTGTGGTCCGAAGAATAACTTACACATCCCTTCGAGCATCAGGCTGAAGAAGTGCAGAATAGTCCATGGACGTTCCGGATTGAACTCCCACATCCGGAGAGGCCGGTGTTTGCACGGCAACATCCGTTGGATTAACATTACCTGAATTATGCTGGCAAGGCTAATGTCCCTCTCAAGAAGCTCCCTAATACGGCTCTGTAGTGTGGGTACATCAGTAGCACGCCCCCAATCCCATCCTATATTGGTCCATGATGCTAGTTGAGAAGGAGGGCCTGAACGTAAGTCGGGGGCAGCCACCCACTTTGTGCCTCTAGGAGCCATGACGTAAAACCACCTCTGCTGCCATAAATCAGACACCTCTGGGAAGGAGCCCTCTAGCATGGAGCATTGGCATTCCTGGTTATTATTGCGCCTCCGCACTCCACGTGACGCCCTTCAATCATCTTCGACTTCACATTAAAAGTCTTGAGCCATAAGCCGAAGTGTGGAGCAACATGAAGAAAAGCTTTGCACAGAACGATGAACGACGAAATATGGAGGATAGCGTCCAAGGCTAGATCATGAAAGTCTAGCCCGTAATAGAACATGAGCCCTCTCACAAAGGGATCGAGGGTGAGTTCCAAGCCGCGGAGAAAGTGAGAAACAAATACGATGCTCTCGTTGGGCTCGGGAGTAGGGATGACCTGCCCTGGAGCAGGAAGCCTGTGCTTGATGTCGGCGGTTAGATATCCACCTCCCTAAGCTTTGCAATGTCCTCCTCTGTGACCGAGGAGGCCACCCACTGGCCTTGGTAGGATCCAGACATGATGAAGGATCCGGGGTGCTTGGGTTTGGGTTTCGGGTGTTAGAACTCGAGATGCGAAAAGGCGCAAGGGTGGTGGAAAAGAGGGATAGGCCTCGGTCCCTTTATAAAAGGGGAGAATATCAAGCGTCCTCAGCTTAACCGCTCGGGACTTGCCTAAAAAAACATGGAGTCCTACCAACAGGCATCATGGGGCTGCACGCCCCCATATTGATGGGAGATCCCGCGATAAGAGGAGCACGATCTCTGCTTGGACAGGATGTGCCAATAAAACCGCCTCGCAATGCATATCGAGGCAGGCCAAGAAAAACCGGTCATGTTGGATCGGATCACAGCGTAAGAGCACACCGTGCAAAAATTGTCAGTAGAATAGATTTATGAAGCGCTATGCTCTCTACAAAGGTGTGCGGAAATTATCTCGCGAAGCCAGACACAATCATCAATCTACTCTGGAGTATTTGGAGATGGTACCCGCCTTGCAATGCCGAAGACAAACTGCACGCCGGACTCATCGTCAATGAAGCCTGGTTCAGGGGCTACTGAGGGAGTCCTGGATTAGGGGGTATCCGGACAGCCGGACTATACACTTTGGCCGGACTGTTGGACTATGAAGATACAAGACTCAAAACTTCGTCCCATGTCCGGATGGGACTCTCCTTTGCGTGTAAGATAAGCTTGGCGATTCGGATATTATATTTCCTTCCTTGTAACCGACTCCATGTAAACCCTAGCCCTCTCCGGTGTCCATATAAACTGGAGAGTTCGGTCCGTATGAGGACGATCACAACATTCATAATCATCATAGGCTAGCTTCTAGGGTTTAGCCTCTACGATATCGTGGTAGATCAACTCTTGTAACACCCATATCATCAATATCAATCGAGCAGGAAGTAGGGTTTTACCTCCATCGAGAGGGCCCGAACCTGGGTAAACATTGTGTCCCTTACCTCCTGTTACCATTGGCATTAGATGCATAGATCGGGACCCCCTACTTGAGATCTGCCGGTTTTGACCCCGACATGCGGCATTAATCTGGGGAAGATAGCGGGAGCTGAAGCTGGCACGGCACAGTGTTGGCGCGAGGTGGAGTGCGGACGGCGGCATAGAGCGACAGTGTCCAGCTTTAAAGCTGAGCTCCTCGAGCTGAACTAGGGCGGGGGATAAGAACCACTCGTCGAACTTGGGTTGGACCTTGTAGTTGGTACTGAACATGCGGATGTCAAGGCGTCTTGCTGGCCCAGGGTGCGATGAAAGGATCTTGGAGATTATAGCCATGCGTTTGCAATCCCCATCGCAGAGGGAGCTGTCGATGGTGAGGTTGAGGGGGACGCGGCGCCAGAGGGGGCGCCACCATCGGGAGAGCAGGGCAGTCCGCACGGCAGATTTGGTGGTGAGGAGGCTGATGATGATGAGCAGCATGTTGTCGGGGAGGCTGCTGATGAAGTCCAGGCTCGCCGGATGTGGTTTTGGCTCGATCCACCTCTGCTTGTTGGCTGCCTCGCCGTCCATCTCAACCGGCGGCGACGCCGGTGTACACGTGTGCTAGTGTGTGTTGTGAGCTGGGTGTGCGCGAGTGCGTCCTTCTATGCATGCCGCCGCGCAGTGGTGAATTGTGCGCGAGTGCGTCGTCCACGCGGAAGAAGTGTGTCCTCAATGCGCCCTCAATTTACTAGCGTGCGGGGTGCTACCCCGAGTGGTTTCAACTTTGTTTGCATCACCGCATGTCAGATGGGCCTCTAGTTTACTTAATTTCACCCACTGCCACATGGGCCAGCACACGAAGATACAGAACACGAGCTGACAAGGCAGCATGTGGACTGGTTGACCGGTCAACTAAACAATATATGGATCTATACGCTAACACAGTGAGCGTATAAGCCGTCGGTATAGAGTGTTCATGTGAGAGGGGAGGCCCGTGAGAGATAGCAGAGAGAGAGAAAGAGCTACTCCCTCCGTTTGATAATGTAGTTCCAACATTTTTTTTAAAGTCAAACTTTTGAAACTTTGACCAAGTTTATGAAGAAATTACTTATATCCACAATACCAAAGATAAATGATAGTATGAAGTAAGTACATGTTGTGATGAATCTAATGATCTTTCCAGATGTAAATGTTTTTCTCCACATATACCTGGTCAAACTTTTCTGAGGTTTGCCTTTTCAAAACATCCATATGCTTATGGACGTCACAGAGTCCCTAACTAGAGAGAGAGAGTGAAATAGAAAGAGTGAGTGAAAAAAGTGTGTGTGTGTGTGTGTGTGAAAGAGACATGGATAACACTCGATAAAAGTCGAGAAAAAATGTGTGTCTTATGCAAACATATCACACATGCATCTTTGACAACGGAAGCAAGGTGAGGAGATGGTGTGTGGTTGTTTGCTACCGAGAGAGAAAGACCCCTAGCACGTGGCCAAGAGGGATCTGACAAACAAGGGAGAGAGGTCGAGAGAGACGTACGTAGAAATTGCAGACATGGGGAGGAGAGAGTGTATGTTTGTCATAGAGAGATCCCCTGAGGATCGTGATGGGACTATATGGGTGGGAGATCGAGTGACAAGGTGTGTACGCGATAGAAGATACCCTGAGAGATATTGAGATAGACGTATGGATGGAAGGAGACAATACATGTGTTCCTGATGGCTAGTGAGAGATAATCATACTTGGGGGGGAGTGCTTCGCCTATGATGGAGTGAGGGATTACGGTACTTATTAGGGGGGGGTGCGTGTCACATAGAGAGATAACAAGGGCGGAGAGTGTTGGATGGGTCTATATGTATAGCGCGAGCAAGACATGTGTATGTGTGAACCAGGGAGATACAAAGTTTGAGATAGATTGAGGAGCCCCAATAAGGCTAAGTGGTGCGTCAGATTGCTGAGAGGGGGAAAGAGATATTCCATCCGCTCGACACTATAGTGCATGTAATTTTTTTTCAGAAGTCAAACTTTGGAAACTTTGATCAGGTTTACACAAATGTTATTTATATCTTCAATACCAAATATACATCATACAAAACTACATCTCATGGTGAATCTAATGGTATATGTTTGCTGTTCCAGATGTAATTGTTTTTCTCCACGAAAATGGTCAAACTTTGTGATGTTTGACTTTTCAATAAATCAATATGCTATGGACCGAGGAGAGTGCCTAAGTCGAGAGGGATCAAGTGCGTGTGAAGGAGAATGAGTAAGTGTGCAAAAAGAGTATGTGTGTGAAAGAGAAAGTGACAACAAATGATAAATTAGAGAGAGTGTGTGTTTTTTCGTTTCTTAGGCGAACATATCACGCATGCATCTCCGAGATAGAAAAGCGAGGCGAGGAGATACACGAAGATAGCTAGTGTGTGATTGTTTGGAACAGAGAAAGACACCCCTATAGCACATGTCCAATAGAGGTCTGGCCAACAAGGAACAAAGGTCGAGAGGGACACATGGAGAACATGGACGCATGGGGAGGGCGTGAGGGTGTGTTTGTGATAGAGAGACCCCCTCGAGATCGTGAGGGGACTATATGGGTGGGAGATCGAGGGAGGTGCATGCGCGCTAGAAAGATTCCCCAAGAGAAATCGAGATAGACCATGCACATGTTTGTGATGGAGACTAAGATTATCTAGTCATATACATATAAGGGGGGTTGTGTGTGCCTACATATGAGTGAGAGACCTTCATAATTGGCTAGCTAGGCATGAGATTGTGTGTGTGCATGTGAGATGGAGAGAGAACGAGGGAGAGAGATAGAGTTTTAGATGGGCCTATCGAGTGCGAGTGAGATATGCATGTGTATATGTGACCCAGGTAGATGGAGAGTTTGAGAGAGAGGGGAAGAGCTCCGAGACGACAGAGTAGTGCGTGACAGAGTTACGGGCAATGAGCCAAGGAATTTGTGTGCGTACGATGAGTGCACCCAAGATATCTAGCTTGGACTAGAGAATCATACATTGTGTGCGAGAGAGACCTATAGATGGAGTATATATGCATGCGAACTAGAAAGACCACCCCCCCCCCATGCACACACACAAAGAGAGAGAGAGATGGAGAGAAAGAGAGAGGACCAACAAGGTTTGTGTGTTGGATGCGTGCGACAGAATTGAAGATTGTAGGCGAGAGAGAGAGAGAGCAGGAGTCCGGGAGAGGGGGAGGTCGCGTTTTATGCATCAAAGATTGATATAAACCATGTTTCGATATAAACATGCATTCAAATATTTAAATTGGAGAACATGTTGTCTGCAATCCACACATGAACGGATATATGCGTATATCAAACAAGTTCATTAATTTGACTTTCAACATGTTCATGGAGTACTATAATACTGTACAACATGCTATTTCAATTTTGGATTTAGTTCACTATTTTGACCTGGTGAATGAGCTATTTCATTGAATCGAGATATTTCATTTTGGGTTTGATTCCCATTTTTGAGTGGGTCAACTATTTGTCATATAGTAAATGGCTAGCAATGAGCATGTAAAAACACATTACTCCCAAGCATCATCTCTCCATCTAAAAAAGAACTAGCAAGCTAATATTTCTAAATTTGATTTGAATCGACTTGGTAACGTAGACGTGGATGCTCATTCTCCCAAATTTTGAACGAACCGTTAAATATCCTCTGCTCGGTGGAATTCACCCGAGCAAATAAATGGGAGAGGTGAAATTACCGTCCTATGTGGGAGACGCATTAATTGGCCCATTGTGCATCGAGGGTAGGTTCGTAACTTCATCCAAGCGCGCCTTCTCCTCGGCCGAAATGTCATGTGCCGAATAATTCATAAACCATGGTCGGCAAAACACGCTCTCCTCGCCCGAAATAGCTCGCGCCCACTATTTCAAAACATGTTCTCCTCACCCGAAATCGCTCGCGCCCACTACATTTCAAAACAGGCCCTCCTCGCCCGAAATTGCTCCCGCCCACTATTTGGGGGGGAAGCAAAGTTACTCTACTATCCCTGACCCTCAGTACACAGACCCAAGCCGAGAAGCCTAAAGGCAGGGGTAGAACTGTAACTCCCCCTCACATTTCAGAGAAATGCATCCGTAAAACATGGTTCCACTCCCCTCCCAATCCCCCACCCCCAATTCATACCTCGTGGGCGCCAAATCACCTTCTCCCCGGAAGCTCCCTTCTCCCAAGCCGCGAAACCTCATGCCCTCCTCCATGGCGCCACCCACCGCACCAATTTCACAGCCGCCCTCCTCCCTAATGTCGGAGACGTTGTCCATTTGCCATCATGCACTCGGCCGTGTGCCTCTTACTCCGTACTGCTGGAGCTGCCTCGACGATGGCCGCGTGAACCATACCGAAGCCGATTCACCCCCGCCGTTGTTCACGGCGCCGGAGCGGCTCCAACTTCGGATCCGTCCAGAGTCCCGGTGCTGCTTCCCCGTAGCCGTCGACCATCGCGACATCGCTGTTTCCCTACCGCCGGTGGCCACCGCAACCGCGCCGGCCTCACCAACTCGGCAGATGGACCTGCCTACTTCACCATGCCGCCAGATAGGTCACACCCTCATCTCAAATCACTTTATTTAGGCGTCAGTTGTCTGAATTTTTATTCTAGGCCAATCGATTCCCAATGGGAAGCAGCACCCCTCGAGGCGTCGGAGCTCCTAGGTTGTCGGTTTGCTGGTGTCTAACGTAAGGGTGTGGGGCCGCAAGTTCGCCGTGGAAGCAGCGCATAGATGGCTATCTTAGAGTTGCGTGGGTTCATGGTACTGCTGCTGCTGGATCTGGATGACGGGGAGTCTTTGTGGATTGGCCCGGGGCGGCGCAACCACGGCAGTGCGATGGGGCGGGGAGCAGGGTTTTGGCCGGGGCCACGGACGGCGGAGGCAAGCTGCTCTCCCCATGGTCGCTGGCTCTTCGGGGAAGATTCCTAACAGCGTCAACCGGGAGGCACAAGACGACCATCAAGCCATCCGGCGTAGACCGGACAGTACCAAAATAAAATAAAATTGTGTGACCCCAATTTAGTCTCAGTCAACAGACATGTGACCACTCTCGTACCTTGATGTTGATCTCTTAGTGTATTTCTTCAGATCAAAGAGATGTGTCGTTCTTAACATTATGCGTTATCTGCATCTTCAGCCACACCGTCTTCCGACTCACCGCAGCTGCTCCAACAAGGGAAGCATACACCAGAAGGGAGCTATAGTCCCCACTCAACAGTTCCCTGCATCGAATGTGTGTGCCCGACATGGACAGCTACAACAACTGCAGGGCCATCGACAAGTCAGCACATGATGCTCACTCCTATGGATGGCGGCCAGATAGGTTGTACCCTCATCTTACTTGTGTGCAACATTTATGGCTTTGTTATTCATCTAAGCATGGAAAATAGATTATCACATTTCACTGTATATTCATGCTGATCTCTTACGGGTCTTGTTCAGGAGTTAACGTTGTTCCATAGTTCAGCTAAGATACTTGTTCTTTAGGTAACGTTGTTCCATAGTTATCATCCATCAGCCAATGCTATCCCACAGGCTGGTGATTATAGTATTATACCACTTCTAGTATTACCTATGTTGTTCTTTAATACTTTTGTGTGCCATCTAGTTAATCTCGAGTACAAACAATACATATTCTGTAGCTTTCATCTGTGTTCTCCCTTTAGTTTTTGAGACCTGTTGCTGCTAGTTAACCCCAGTCCTACTATTTATGTCGTCTCCTATAGGCACTCATTACATAAATCTAACTACTAGTTGTCTTCCATGCATGTCAGATATAATTGCACACACTGATATATCCACAAGAACCTCACGGAGCAATGTAAAGGCCAATAAACTTGATGTCGATGATACCCACTATGATGGAACATGTAAAGGCAGTTCTTCAGAAGACTTGTAGAAAGATGTTGAATCCTCTTCACCCCACAACCCCACAAGGTCCTTGCTCTAACTTGGCCCGTGATATGGGTACAACATGCATACAATGTACTGGAGTATATCTACTCTGTTGCAATGCCATGTGCTTAGCATGCTGATCATGCATGTAAATATGTCATGCCTTCCTGTTTTTCAGTACCTATTCCATTCATGATAACATGTTTTCAAATTCAAGTACTGTCATTCTACTCTATCGCAATGCCATCTGCTTAATTTGGACATCATGCTTCTGAATATCTTATGCACTGTTATTCATCAGTATGTACTTCATCTGTCTACCATAACATGTTTTTTTACATTGAAGTGTTGTTCTAGTGCTCTGTTGCAATGCCATCTTAGTTTCCCAATCATACACGTGTATGTTGCCTTAGTTTTTTCTGTACGTATTCCGCTAGCATACAGTTTTACATTCAACTAGTGTTTTTTACTGTGTTGTCCTGTCGTATCCCTAGCTCTTACACCATACTCCCTCCGTCCGGATTACATGTTGCCGAAATGGATAAAAAAGGATGTATCTAGAACTGAAATACGCCTAGACCCATCCATTTTTTCCGGATGGAGGGAATACATGTCAATATGTCATGCCTTTCTATTCTTCAGTACCTATTCCATCTCTCTGCTGTAGCATGTTTTATAATTGAAGCACCATTCTTCTATACAAGGCATGCAAGGGGAAGACGACTATGTTAGAATCTGAAGGGTTACAAACCAGGTCTTTGCAAAAGATCCAAACGCCAGGAGATAATAAACCAACTCCAGTTTTTATAGATACTGCTCCAGCACAGAGAAACCCAACTCCTACTGATAATAAGCAGATTCCAGTGGCCAAAGAACTAGTCCGCTCCAGTCCAGCAAAAATATGTCAACTCCATTCTAAGAAGCGTGTGCGTATCCTTGCATCATGAAATTTTATAGCATGCTGATCATATTTTCTACATGTTTCTTACCCATCTCTCTTTTAGAAAATAAGCTTAACAGATAGAAGAATTTCTGCACTGGTATCGTCTGTGAGGAAAGATTCTTGCAGGAATTCTCTGTACTCCAATGCAGATGTAAGTACCTGTTGTATATCACTATATTTTTACATCAGCATGTATTTTGTTAATCAGCGTGAATCCAACCTTTATCTGATCTAAATTTAGTTGTAGCAAAATGTATGATTAAAGGCCACAATGTTGATTTTTGTAAGGAAAACTGCCTGGTAGTTTTGCATCCTGAGCTGCATGAGTGTACTATCTCATATCAGTGGGTTTGATTACTTTGGTTCTGCAGTGGGTTTTCAGTGTTTTTTTACTGTGTTGTCCTGTCGTATCCCTAGCTCTTACATCATACTCCCTCCGTCCGGATTACATGTCGCAGAAATGGATAAAACTGGATGTATCTAGAACTGAAATACGCCTAGACCCATCCATTTATTTCCGGATGGAGGGAATACATGTCAATATGTCATGCCTTTCTATTCTTCAGTACCTATTCCATCTCTGTTGTAGCATGTTTTATAATTGAAGCACCATTCTTCTATATAAGGCATGCAAGGGGAAGACGGCTATGTTAGAATCTGAAGGGTTACAAACCAGGTCTTTGCAAAAGATCCAAACGCCAGGAGATAATAAACCAACTCCATTTTTCATAGATACTGCTCCAGCACAGAGAAACCCAACTCCCACTGATAATAAGCAGATTCCAGTGGCCAAAGAACTAGTCCGCTCCAGTCCAGCAAAAGAATGTCAACTCCATTCTAAGAAGCGTGTGCGTATCCTCGCATCATGAAATTTTATAGCATTCTGATCATATTTTCTACATGTTTCTTACCCATCTCTCTTTTAGAAAATAAGGTTAAATGATAGAAGATTTCCTTCATTGGGATTGTATTCGAGGAAAATATCTTGCGGGAATTCTCTGTGCTCCAATGCTGATGTAAGTACCTGTTGTATATCACTATATTTTACATCAGCATGTATTTTGTTAATCGGCGTGAATCCAACCTTTGTCTGATCTAAAATTAGTTGTAGCAAAATGTTAAAGGCGCCAATGTTGATTTTTGTAAAGAAAACTGCCTGGTAGTTTTGCATACTGAGCTGCATGAGTGTACTATCTCATATCATGCACATTACTGAATTGTAGTGCTGCTCTGGTTGCCCATTCATTCATTGTGTCAATGTTGCTTTCGTATTACCTTACCTGGCTGATGATAGTTGTGCCATATTGTGTTAATTTGGTGTTGGCTAGTTGCCCAAACGTTCGTTGTGCCAATGTTGCTTTCCTATTATCTGACTTGGCCAATGATAGCAATGCTAGTGTCTTAATTTGGTGCAGGCTGCTGAAGATAAGAAGACAAACTCTGAAAACAGCAAGGCAACCCCATTGTTTCTTTCCAATAAATCTAGGCCAGGTAATATGCCAATAACTCATGATTAATCTGTTTGGTTCCCCTCCTAATTTATGTTATGATGCAGTGGTCGAGACACTCTCCACTATCAATAATACAAGCCTGCCAAAATCGCCATCTGAATCTGTTCAGTATCCTCTGTCTCGAATGCAACGGAAAAAATGTATGTTTGTGAACCAATTAATGGCTGAAGGAATGATGGAAATGGTGGAGGAATCAGAGGTGCAGAGTCGTGCGACACAACAACTGATCAATGTTTTCAGAGACAGTGTAGCAAAGCAGCAAGAACTTGCCCACATGCTTATGGGCGTCATCCGTGCTGAGGTTGCAGATTGTGACGTTGTAGATCGTTAGGTTCTGTTCATTTATTTGCACTGGCATCAATCTTTGATTGCCCAGTGGATGTAATTTCCTGTAATATATGCTGGATGTGCAACGTTTTTCCCTGTATGCCGTACCTTTGCTTGATCGGTTTTGGTCCTGTGCATAATTGCTCGTCGTAATGGGCTCAAATTATCTAATTTGGCCTAAAGACATGTACGAACTTTAGTGGGCCCATTAAGTTAATGGGCCGTTACCAGGCCGAAAGTTAATGGTCGACCCTCTTAACTCCCAGGTCGTTAACAGGCTGACATCGAAGCGGGCAACAGGTGGGCCTAATTGATTTCATGGGCCGTTAACATGTCGTTACTAAGATCGGGCTACATATGGCCCAACTATACTGCGGTCCTTTAGCAGCCGAAAGAGACAGCGGGCTTGTACTGGACCATGAAGAGCATGGGCCGCTAAGAGGCCGAAAGTCAGGTCGTATTGTAAATGGCCCAACTGTGTTGTGGGCCTTTAGCAGGCCGAAAGAGAAACCGGGCTGGTATTGGACCATGAAGGGCATGGGCCATTAAAAGGCCAAAACTCAGGTCCGACTACAAATGGCCCAACTCATTTATGGTCCGTTAACAGGATGAAAGGCACACAGGGCCGGGAATTGGCCCAACACTTAAATGGGTCACTAAAAGGCCAAAACTCAGGTCCGACTACAAATGGCCCAACAGATATATGGGCCGTCACCAGGCTGAAAGACACACCGGGCCGGAAATTGGCCCAACACTTAAATGGGTCGCTAAAAGGCCGAAACTCAGGTCCGACTACAAATGGCCCAACTGATTTATGGGTCGTCAACAGGCTAAAAGACACACCGGGCCGGAAATTAGCCCAATATTTAAATGGGTCGCTAAAAGGCCGAAAGATGTACATCGTCAAAATTGTCCCATCCACTGAATGGGCCGTTAACAGGCTGAAATCTCATCGGGCCGATATTGAGCCCAAATATATAGCGGGCTGTTAACGGGCTCGAACTGACGATGGGCTGCAATGGTGTCAAATCTTTAATGGGCCAAATTGGCACATCTCGTATGGGCCATGGGCTTAAATGGACGTGACACAAGTAGGCCTTATATTGGCCGGGCTGCTATTTTTTACTGGGCCGACCTTTTTCATCGGAATGGGCCACTGTTGGGCCATGCCATGTGTTGACCTATCATAGGCGCCTCCTGTCCAATGAGTGGATGACATATGTCCCAATGGTGAGCCAACACGTGTTTCCTCCGGCCAATGATGATTTTACACGTGGAAAATCCCCATTGGTCCGTGCTATTAACGGGTTATCGGATCCAAAACCGGACCCGATAGCTTAACGGTGTTCTGTTACGGTGGATGCCACGTGTCGTCACCCTTGACGAAAGCACTTCTGTGACACGCGATTTATCGTCATGGAAATGGACACTTCCATGATGATAATTTTGGTAATGTCATGGAACACTTCTACGACAGCACAGGTATGGCTATCTTGATTCTGTCATAAATTTGTCATGGATGTACATGCATGACAGAAAACGTGACCTACTGTGACAAACATGTATCATCACGGAAGTGTATTTTTTTGTAGTGTATGGACTTGACTCTGAGATAATACCTTCTTTCTGTGAATCCTTTGCTACTCATGTTGATCTCCCTAAGAGAAGTGGTTTAAACATAATCCTCACATTGAAGTAAAAGTAGTTGCACCTAAAGTTGAAGAAAAGACTATCACTTATAATGATCCTATTGTTCCTACTGCTTATGTTGAGAAGCCACCTTTCCCTTTTAGAATAAAGGATCATGCTAAAGCTTCAACTGTAGTCAACAAAAGTAATATTAGGACACACAAACCCCATGAGCAAGTTAAAGTTGAACCTAATATTGCTATGATTAAAGATCTCTTGGCTGATAATATCAATGGGCATGTTATTTACTTCTATGATGAGACTGCTAGAATTGCTAAACCTGGTGCTAAACATAAACATAGACATGTGGTAGGCATGCCTGTTATTTCTGTTAAAATAGGAGATCATTGTTATCATGGCTTGTGTGATATGGGTGCTAGTGCTAGTGCAATACCTCATTCTTTATATGAAGAAATTATGCATGATATTGCACCTACTGAGATAGAAGATATCAATGTCACCATTAAGCCTGCCAATAGAGATACTATTTCACCGATTGGTATTGTTAGAGATGTTGAAGTCTTGTGTGGGAAGGTTAAATATCCTGCTGATTTTCTTATTCTTGGTCCCCACAAGATAGCTTTTGTCCCATTATATTTGGTAGACCCTTCTTGAACACTGTTAATGCTAGGATAGACTGCGAAAGGATGTTGTTACTATTGGTTTGGGTGATATGTCTCATGACTTTAGTTTTGCTAAATTTAGTAGACAGCCACGTGATGAGGAATTGCCTAGTAAAGATGAAATAATTGGTCTTGCTTCTATTGCCGTTCCTCCTAGTGATCCTTTAGAAAAATATTTGTTAGACCATGAAAATGATACGTTTATGAATGAAAGAAGGGAAATAGATGAAGTATTCTTTAAACAGGGACCTATTCTGAAGCACAACTTGCCTGTTGAAATCCTAGGGGATCCTCCTCCACCCAAGGGTGATCCCGTGTTTGAGCTTAAACCATTGCCTGATACTCTTAAATATGCTTATCTTGATGAAAAGAAGATATATCCTGCTATTATTAGTGCTAACCTTTCAGAGCATGAAGAAGACAAATTATTGAAAACTCTGAAGAAGCACCATGCTGCTATTGGATATACTCTTGATGATCTTAAGGGCATTAGTCCCACTCTATGTATACACAAAAAAAATTTGGAGAAAGACGCCAAACCAGTTATTGATCACCATAAATGGCTAAATCCTAAGATGAAAGAAGTGGTAAGAAAGGAGATATTAAAGCTCCTTGAAGCAGGTATAATTTATCCCGTTGCTGATAATCAGTGGGTAAGTCCTTTCCATTGTGTCCCTAAGAAGGGAGGTATTACTGTCATTCCTAATGATAAAGATGAATTGATTCCGCAAAGAATTATTATAGGTTATAGGATGGTGATTGATTTCTGCAAATTAAATAAAGCTACTAAAAAATATCATTACCCTTTGCCATTCATTGACCAAATGCTAGAAAGATTATCCAAACATACACATTTTTGCTTTCTAGATGGTTACTCTAGTTTCTCTAAAATACCTGTGTCAACTGATGATAAAGATAAGACCACTTTTACTTGCCCTTTCAGTACCTTTGCTTATAGACGTATGCCATTTGGTTTATGTAATGCACCTTCTACCTTTCAAAGATGCCTGATGGCTATATTCTCTGATTTTTGTGAAAAGATTTGTGAGGTTTTCATGGATGATTTCTCCGTTTATGGATCCTCTTTTGATGATTGCTTGAGCAATCTTGATTGAGTTTTGCAGAGATGTGAAGAAACTAACCTTGCCTTGAACTGGGAGAAATGCCACTTTATGGTTAATGAAGGCATTGTCTTGGGGCATAAAATTTCTGAAAGAGGTATTGAAGTTGATAAAGCTAAAGTTGATGCTATTGAAAAGATGTCGTGTCCCAAGGACATCAAAGGTATAAGAAGTTTCCTTGGTCATGCCGGTTTTTATAGGAGGTTCATTAAGGACTTCTCAAAAGTTTCTCAGCCTCTGACTAATCTATTACAAAAAGATATCCCTTTTGTCTTTGATCATGATTGTCTGGAAGCATTTGAAATACTTAAGAAAGCATTAATTTCTACACCTGTTGTTCAGCCACCTGATTGGAATTTACCCTTTGAAATTATGTGTGATGCTAGTGATTATGTTGTAGGTGTAGTTCTAGGACAAAGAGTTGATAAGAAATTAAATGTTATTCAATATGCTAGTAAAACTCTAAACAATGCCCAGAGAAATTATGCTACTACTGAAAAGGAATTCTTAGCAGTAGTATTTGCTTGTGATAAGTTCAGACCTTATATTGTTGATTCTAAAGTAACTATTCACACTGATCATGCCGCTATTAAATATCTTATGGAAAAGAAAGATGCTAAACCTAGACTTATTAGATGGGTTCTCCTACTACAAGAATTTTATTTGCATATTATTGATAGAAAGGGAGCTAAGAACCCCATTGCAGACAACTTGTCTAGGTTAGAGAATGTTCTTGATGACCCACTACCTATTGATGATAGCTTTCCTCATGAACAATTAAATTTCATAAATGCTTCTCGTACTACTCCATGGTATGCTAATTATGCTAATTACATTGTTGCTAAATTTATACCACCTAGTTTCACATACCAGCAAAAGAAAAAGTTTTTCTATGATTTAAGACATTGCTTCTGGGATGACCCACACCTTTATAAAGAAGAAGTAGATGGTGTTATTAGACGTTGTATACCTGAGCATGAACAGGAACAGATCCTACGCAAGTGTCACTCCGAAGCTTATGGAGGACACCACGCTGGAGATAGAACTGCACATAAAGTATTGCAATCTGGTTTTTATTGGCCTGCTCTCTTCAAGGATGCCCGTAAGTTTGTCTTATCTTGTGATGAATGTCAAAGAATTGGTAACATTAGTAGACGTTAAGAAATGCCTATGAATTATTCACTCGTTATTGAACCATTCGATGTTTGGGGCTTTGATTATATGGGACCGTTTCCTTCCTCTAATGGCTATACACATATTTTAGTTGCTGTTGATTACGTTACTAAGTGGGTAGAAGGTATTCCAACTAGTAGTGTTGATCATAACACCTCTATTAAGATGATTAAAGAAGTTATTTTTCCGAGGTTTGGAGTCCCTAGATATTTAATTACTGATGGTGGTTCACATTTTATTCATGGTGCCTTTCATAAAATGCTTCCTAAGTATGATGTTAATCATAGAATTGCATCTCCATATCACCCGCAGTCTAGTGGTCAAGTAGAATTTAGTAATAGAGACCTCAAATTAATTTTGTAGAAGACTGTTAATAGATCTAGAAAGAATTGGTCCAAGAAACTTAATGATGCTTCATGGGCCTATAGAACTGCATATAAAAATCATATGGGTATGTCTCCATATAAAATGGTTTATGGGAAAGCATGTCACTTACCTCTTGAACTAGAACATAAGGCATATTGGGCCATTAAAGAGCTCAACTATGATTTCAAACTTGCCGGTGAGAAGAGGTTATTTGACATTAGCTCACTTGATGAATGGAGAACCCAGGCTTATGAGAATGCCAAACATTTTAAAGAAAAAGTTAAAAGATGGCATGACAAAAGGATACAAAAGCGTGAGTTTAATGTAGGTGATTATGTGTTGCTATTCAACTCTCATTTAAGATTTTTTGCAGGAAAACTTCTCTCTAAATGGGAAGGCCCTTACGTTATCGAGGAGGTATATCGTTCTGGTGCCATAAAAATTAACAACTTCGAAGGCACAAATCCGAAGGTGGTGAACGGTCAAAGAATCAAACATTATATCTCAGGTAATCCTATAAATGTTGAAACTAATATTATCGAAACTGTAACCCCAGAGGAATACATAAGGGACACTTTCCAGCACGCTTCAGACTCCGAAAAGGAATAGGTATGTGGTACGGTAAGTAAACCGACTCCAAAACAGTTATAATGGCAATTTTTCTCCGTTTTGGAATATTTAAGAAAATAGGAAAATAAGAAATAGTAAGGGAAGGACACGAGGCTTCCACGAGGGTGGAGGGTGCGCCCTACCCCCCTGGGCGTGCCCCCTGCCTCGTGCGTACCTCGCGTGCCCTCCGGACTCCGTTTTCTTGCACGATACTTCTTTTGGTCGGTAAAAATTCATTATATAATCTCCCGAAGGTTTTGACCACCGTACCATGCAAATATCCTCTATTTTTGTTTCGAGTTGTTTCTGCCGCAGATTAGAGCAAGATGTCTTCTCAAGAGTCAGTCGGGGAGAGTCGGGTGTCTCATCCGACACCAGGTCCAGGGGCAAACAGCGATGCCTATCACTTTGGGCCCTCAACGGAGGAAGAGATAGAAGCTGACTTGAAAAGGATAGATGCCATGGAGGTGCATCAAGAAGTTACTTCTCGTTTCCAGGCAGGATTCACGATGGGGAAACTACAGAGCTCAGCTATCCCAAACTCGATCATCCCCTCCAATGTTAAATTTCTCTCTTATGAAAATATGAAAAGGAGTGTTACTTGTTCTCCCGCAGCTATGTAGCATCCATGGGTGCAAGGAGCTTTAACCGTCACGGGTAAGCTCCGTAAGGAAATAATGGATCTTAAGCGGCAAGTCAACAAGCTCGAGGAGGAGAATCATATCCTGAGGGGTATCATAGCCAAGAATATCACATCACCACCCCCAAAGAAAGAGATATAATCACATGGGTATGGGCACTCCCCTTGGCAACTGCCAAGCTTGGGGGAGGTGCCCCAGTATCGTATCACCATCACACTCCTATCTTTGCCGTTTTTCTTAGTTCGATCCTTTTGGTAATATCTTGATCTAGTAGAATAAAGTTTTAGTATGATCTAGTTTTGATTTTTTTTCTTTATGATCCTTCTATGCAATCGAGTCCGTGAGCTATATATAATAAAGATTAGTGTTGAGTCAAGGGCATGATTATCTTGGTATGATCATGAGGGAATTAAAGAAAAAGAAAGAATAAAAAGAAATAAAGAGATCATATTGATCTTATGGAGAGTAATGACTTCACATATAAAGAGTATGATGATTAAAAGTTGTTGAGAGTTAACAAATTTAGTTTTGGTCATCGTTGCAATTAATAGGAAGTAATAAAGAAAGAGAGGTTTTCACATATAAATACACTATCTTGGACATCTTTTATGATTGTGAGCACTCATTAAAATATGACATGCTAAAGAGTTGATGTTGGACAAGCAAGACAACGTAATGGGTTATGTTTTCTTATATCTGAAATAAAGTATATTGTCATGGATCATCCAACATGTTGAGCTTGCCTTTCCCTCTCATGCTAGCCAAATTCTTTGCACTACGTAGAGATACTACTTGTGCTTCTGAATATCCTTAAACCCAGTTTTGCCATGAGAGTCCACCGTATCTACCTATGGATTGAGTAAGATCCTTCAAGTAAGTTTTCATGTTGCATTGCAATAAAAATTTCTTTCTAAATATGTATGATTTATTAGTGTGGAGAAAATAAACTTTATACAATCTTTTGATATGGAAGCAATAAAAGCGACGAACTGCATAATAAAGGTTCATATCACAAGTGGCAATATAAAGTGACGTTCTTTTGCATTAAGATTTCATGCATCCAACCATAAAAGCACATGACAACCTCTGCTTCCCTCTGCGAAGGGCCTATCTTTTACTTTTGTCTTATACCTTATGCAATAGTCATGGTGACCTTCACCTTTCCTTTTTACATTTTATCCTTTGGCAAGCACCTTGTGTTGGAAAGATCCTGATATATATATATGTAAGTTAGGAATTATTATTGTTGACATTACCCTTGAGGTAAAAGGTTGGGAGGTAACACTATAAGCCCCTGTCTTTCTCTGTGTCCGATTAAAACTCCATACCCATAAGTATTGCGTGACTGTTAGCAATTGTGAAAGACTAAATGATAGTTGAGTATGTGGACTTGCTGAAAAGCTCTTATATTGACTCTTTCTGATGTTATGATAAATTGCAGTTGCTCATACGTCCATTTTGCATCATCTTTTATATCAATATTTATTGCATTATGGGCTGTTATTACACATTATATCTCAATACTTATAGCTATTCTCTCTTATTTTACAAGGATTACCATGAACAGGGGGAATGCCGGCAGCTGGAATTCTGGCTGGAAAAGGAGCAAACATTGGAAACCTATTCTGCACTGCTCCAAAAATCCTGAAACTCCACGAAACCTATTTTTGGAATTTATAAGAATTATTGAGCGGAAGAAATACACCAGGGGGCCCACACCCTATCCAGGAGGGTGGGGGGCGCCCCCCCTACTGGGCGCGCCCCCCTGTCTCCTGGGCCCCCTGGTGGCCCCCCGGTGTCCATCTTCTACTATATGAGGGCTTTTACCTTGGAAAAAATCATGGGCAAGCTTACGGGACGAAACTCCGCCGCTACGAGGCGGAACCAATCTAGGGCTCTGGCGGAGCTGTTTTGCTGGGGACACTTCCCTCCGGGAGGGGGAAATCATCACCAACGTCATCACCAACGATCCTCTCATCAAGAGGGGGTCAATCTCCATCAACATCTTCACCAGCACCATCTCCTCTCAAAACCCTAGTTCATCTCTTGTATCCAATCTTGTATCGAAACCACAAATTGGTACCTGTGGGTTGCTAGTAGTGTTGATTACTCATTGTAGTTGATGCTAATTGGTTTACTTGGTGGAAGATCATATGTTCAGATCCTTAATGCATATTATTACCCCTCTGATTATGAACGTGAATATGCTTTGTGAGTAGTTATGTTTGTACCTGAGGACATGGGTGAAGTCTTGCTATTAGTAGTAATGTGAAGTTGGTATTCGTTTGATATTTTGATGAGATGTATGTTGTCTTTTCCTCTAGTGGTGCTATGTGAATGCCGACTACATGACACTTCACCATTATTTGGCCCTAGAGGAAGGCATTGGGAAGTAATAAGTAGATGATGGGTTGCTAGAGTGATAGAAGCTTAAACCCTAGTTTATGCGTTGCTTCGTTAGGGGCTGATTTGGATCCATATGTTTAATGTTGTGGTTAGGTTTACCTTAATACTTATTTTGTAGTTCTGGATGCTTGCAGTAGGGGTTAATCATAAGTGGGATGCTTGTCCAAGTAAGGGAAGTACCCAAGCACCGGTCCACCCACATATCAAATTATCAAAGTACCGAACGCGAATCATATGAACGTGATGAAAACTAGCTTGACGATAATTCCCATGTGTCCTCGGGAGCTCCTTTCTCATTATTAGAAATTGTCCAGGCTTATCCTTTGCTACATAAAGGATTGGGCCACCTTTCTGCACTTTATTTACTTTCATTGCTTGTTACTCGTTACAATTTATCTTATCACAAAACTATCTATTACCTACAATTCCAGTGCTTGCAGAGAAAACCTTACTGAAAACCGTTATCATTTCCTTCTACTCCTTGTTGGATTCGACAATCTTACTTATTGAAAGGACTATGATAGATCCCCTACAATAGTGGGTCATCAAGACTCTTTTCTGGCGCCGTTGCCGGGGAGTGTAGTGCTTTTGGTGAGTGGAACTTGGTAAGGAAACATTTATATAGTGTGCTGAAATTTTCTGTTACTTGTCACTATGGAAACTAATCCTTTGAGGGGCTTGTTCGAGGTATCTTCACCCCTACCAGAAGAGCAAAGAGTTGCTCCTCAACCTACTGAACTTTATGAAAATATTTACTTTGAGATTCCTTCGGGTATGATAGAGAAACTGCTAGCTAATCCCTTTACAGGAGATGGAACATTGCATCCCGATTTACACCTTATCTTTGTGGATGAAGTTTGTGGATAATTTAAGCTTGCAGGTATTCCCGATGATGTTGTCAAAAGGAAGGTCTTCCCTTTATCTTTGAAGGGAGATGCATTGACATGGTATAGGCTATGTGATGATACGAGATCTTGGAATTATAAGCGATTGAAGTTGGAATTTCACCAGAAGTTCTATCCTATGCATCTTGTTCACCTGATCGTAATTACATATATCATTTCTGGCCTCACGAAGGAGAAAGCATCTCTCAAGATTGGGGGAGGCTTAAGTCAATGTTATATTCATGCCCCAATCATGAGCTCTCCCGGGAAATTATTATTCAAAAATTTTATGCTCGGCTTTCTCTTAACAATCGCAACCTGCTCGATACTTCCTGTGCTGGTTCTTATATGCTAAAGACTATTGATTTCAAATGGTACTTATTGGAAAGAATTAAATGCAACTCTGAAGATTGGGGTTCCGATGATGGTAAGGAGTCAGGTATGATACCTAAGTTCGATTGTGTTAATCTTTTATGGATACTGATGCTTTTCGTGGATTTAGCGCTAAGTATGGACTTGACTCTGAGATAGTAGCTTCTTTCTGTGAATCTTTTGCTACTCACGTTGATCTCCCTAAACAGAAGTGGTTTAAATATAATCCTCATGTTGAAGTGAAAGTAGTTGCACCTATTACAGTTGAAGAAAAGGCTATCACCTATAGTGATCCTATTGTTCCTACTGCTTATGTTGAGAAACCTCCTTTTCCTGTTAGGATAAAGGATCATGCTAAAACTTCGACTGTTGTTCGTAAGAGTAATACTAGGACTTATACACCTCCTGAGAAAATCAATGTTGAACCTAGTATTTGTTGGGGAACGTAGTAATTTCAAAAAAAAATCCGACGCACACGCAAGATCATGGTGATGCATAGCAACGAGAGGGGAGAGTGTTGTCCACATACCCTCGTAGACCATAAGCGGAAGCATTATGACAAAGTGGTTGATGTAGTTGTACGTCTTCATGATCCGACTGATCCTAGCACCGAACGTACGGCACCTCCGAGTTCAGCACACGTTCAGCTCGATGACGATCCCCGGACTCCGATCCAGCAGAGTGTCGGGGATGAGTTCCATCAACACGACGGTGTGGTGACGATGATGATGTTCTACCGATGCAGGGCTTCGCCTAAGCACCGCAACGATATGACCGAGGTGGAATATGGTGGAGGGGGGCACCGCACACGGCTAAGGAACGATCACGATGATCAACTTGTGTGTCTTGGGGTGCCCCCTGCCCCCATATATAAAGGAAGGAGGGGGGAGGTGCGGCCGGCCCCCTAGGGGTGTGCCTGGAGGAGTCCTACTCCCACCGGGAGTAGGACTCCCTCCTCTTGCCTTGTTGGAGAAGGAAAGGGGGGAGGGGAAAGAGGAAAGGGGGGCACCCCCCCCCTTCCTTGTCCTATTCGGACTAGGGGGGAGGGGCGCGTGGCCTGCCCTGGCTGGCCCTCCTTTTCTCCCTCATGGCCCTTGTAGGCCCATTAACCCCGGGGGGGGGGGGGTTCCGATAACCCCTCGGTACTCCGGTAAAATCCCGATTTCACCCGGAACGATTCTGATATGCAAATGTAGGCTTCCAATATATTAATCTTTATGTCTCTACCATTTCGAGACTCCTCGTCATGTCCGTGATAACATCCGGGACTCCGAACAACCTTCGGTACATCAAAACTTATAAACTCATAATAAAACTGTCATCGTAATGTTAAGTGTGCGGACCCTACGGGTTCGAGAACTATGTAGACATGACCTAGAACTATTCCCGGTCAATAACCAATAGCGGAACCTGGATGCTCATATTGGCTCCTACATATTCTACGAAGATCTTTGTCGGTCAAACCGCATAACAACATACGTTGTTCCCTTTGTCATCGGTATGTTACTTGCCCGAGATTCGATCCTCGGTATCCAATACCTAGTTCAATCTCGTTACCGACAAGTCTCTTTACTCGTTACGTAATGCATTATTCCATAACCAACTCATTGGCCACATTGCTTGCAAGGCTTATAGTGATGTCCATTACCGAGAGGGCCCAGAGATACCTCTTCGACAATCAAAGTGACAAATCCTAATCTCGAAATACGCCAACTCAACATGTACCTTCGGAGACACCTTTAGAACTCCTTTATTATCACCCAGTTACGTTGTGACGTTTGGTAGCACACAAAGTGTTCCTCCAGTAAACGCGAGTTGCATAATCTCATAGTTATAGGAACTTTGTATAAGTCATGAAGAAAGCAATAGCAACATACTAAATGATGAAGTGCTAGGCTAACGGAATGGGTCATGTCAATCACATCATTCTCCTAATGATGTAATCCCGTTAATCAAATGACAACACATGTCTATGGTTAGGAAACATGACCATCTTTGATTAATGAGCTAGTCAAGTAGAGGCATACTAGTGACGTTATGTTTGTCTATGTATTCACACATGTATCATGTTTCCGGGTAATACAATTCTAGCATGAATAATAAACATTTATCATGATATGAGGAAATAAATAATAACTTTATTATTGCCTCTAGGGCACATTTCCTTCAGTCTCCCACTTGCACTAGAGTAAATAATCTAGATTACATAGTAATGATTCTAACACCCATGGAGTCTTAGTGCTGATCATGTTTTGCTCGTGGAAGAGGCTTAGTCAACGGGTCTGCAACATTCAGACCCATATGTATCTTGCAAATCTCTATGTCTCCCACCTGGACTTGGTCCCGGATGGAATTGAAGCGTCTCTTGATGTGCTTGGTCCTCTTGTGAAATCTGGATTCCTTTGCCAAGGCAATTGCACCAGTATTGTCACAGAAGATCTTCATTGGTCCCGATGCACTAGGTATGACACCTAGATTATAAATGAACTCCTTCATCCAGACTCCTTCATTTGCTGCTTCCGAAGCAGCTATGTACTCCGCTTCGCATGTAGATCCCGCCACGACGCTTTGTTTAGAACTGCACCAACTCACAGCTCCACCGTTTAATAAAAACACGTATCCGGTTTGCGATTTAGAATCGTCCAGATCAGTGTCAAAGCTTGCATCGACGTAACCATTTACGACTAGCTCTTTGTCACCTCCATAAACGAGAAACATATCCTTAGTCCTTTTCAGGTATTTCAGGATGTTCTTGACCATTGTCCAGTGATCCACTCCTGGATTACTTTGGTACCTTCGTGCCAAGCTTATTGCTAAGCATACGTCAGGTCTGGTACACAGCATTGCACACATGATAGAGCCTATGGGTGAAGCATAGGGAACATCTTTCATTTTCTCTCTATCTTTTGCTGTGGTCAGGCATTGAGTCTGACTCAACTTCCCACCTTGTAATACAGGCAAGAACCCTTTCTTTGCCTGATTCATTTTGAACTTTTCCAAAACTTTATCAAGGTATGTGCTTTGTGAAAGTCCAATTAAGCGTCTTGATCTATCTCTATAGATCTTGATGCCCAATATGTAAGTAGCTTCACCGAGGTCTTTCATTGAAAAACTTTTATTCAAGTATCCCTTTATGCTATCCAGAAATTATATATCATTTCTGATTAATAATATGTCATCTAAATATAATATTAGAAATTCTACAGAGCTCCCACTCACTTTCTTGTAAATACAGGCTTCTCCAAAAGTCTATATAAAACCATATGCTTTGATCACACTATCAAAACGTTTATTCCAACTCCGAGATGCTTGCACCAGCCCATAAATGGATCGCTGGAGTTTGCACACTTTGTTAGCACCTTTTGGATCGACAAAACCTTCTGGTTGCATCATATCCAACTCTTCTTCCAGAAATCCATTTAGGAATGCAGTTTTGACATCCATTTGCCAAATTTCATAATCATAAAACGCGGCAATTGCTAACATGATTTGGACAGACTTAAGCATTGCTACGAGTGAGAAAGTCTCATCATAGTCAACTCCTTGAACTTGTCGAAAACCTTTCGCAACAATTCGAGCTTTGTAGACAGTTACATTACCATCAGCGTCAGTCTTCTTCTTGAAGATCCATTTATTCTCAATGGCTTGCCGATCATCGGGCAAGTCAACCAAAGTCCATACTTTGTTCTCATACATGGATCCCATCTCAGATTTCATGGCTTCAAGCCATTTTGCGGAATCTAGGCTCATCATCGCTTCCTCATAGTTCGTAGGTTCGTCATGGTCAAGCAACACAACTTCGAGAATAGGATTACTGTACCACTCTGGTGCGGATCTTACTCTGGTAGACCTACGAGGTTCAGTAGAAACTTGATCTAAAGTTTCATGATCAATATCATTAGCTTCCTCACTAATTAATGTAGTTGTCACAGGAACCGGTTCTTGTGATGAACTACTTTCCAATAAGAAAGCAGGTATAGTTACCTCATCAAGTTCTACTTTCCTCCCACTCACTTCTTTCGAGAGAAACTCCTTCTCTAGAAAGGATCCGAATTTAGCAACGAATATCTTGCCCTCAGATCTGTGATAGAAGGTGTACCCAATAGTCTCTTTTGGGTATCCTATGAAGACACATTTCTCCGATTTGGGTTCGAGCTTATCTGGTTGAAGTTTCTTCACATAAGCATCGCAGCCCCAAACTTTAAGAAACGACAACTTTGGTTTCTTGCCAAACCATAGTTCATAAGGCATCGTCTCAATGGATTTTGATGGTGCCCTATTTAACGTGAATGCAGCCGTCTCTAAAGCATAACCCCAAAACGATAGCGGTAAATCAGTAAGAGACATCATAGTTCGCACCATAACTAGTAAAGTACAATTACGACGTTCGGACACACCATTTCGTTGTGGTGTTCCGGGTGGCGTGAGTTGCGAAACTATTCCGCATTGTTTCAAATGTAAACCAAACTCGTAACTCAAATATTCTCCTCCACGATCAGATCGTAGAAATTTTATTTTCTTGTTATGATGATTTTCCACTTCACTCTGAAATTCTTTGAACTTTTCAAATGTTTCAGACTTGTGTTTCATTAAGTAGATATACCCATATCTGCTCAAATCATCTGTGAAGGTGAGAAAATAATGATACCCGCCGCGAGCCTCAATATTCATTGGACCACATACATCAGTATGTATGATTTCCAATAAATCAGTTGCTCGCTCCATAGTTCCGGAGAACGGCGTTTTAGTCATCTTGCCCATGAGGCAAGGTTCGCAAGTACCAAGTGATTCATAATCAAGTGATTCCAAAAGTCCATCAGTATGGAGTTTCTTCATGCTCTTTACACTGATATGACCTAAACGGCAGTGCCACAAATAAGTTGCACTATCATTACCAACTCTGTATCTTTTGTCTTCAACATTATGAATATGTGTATCACTACTATCGAGATTCAATAAAAATAGACCACTCTTCAAGGGTGCATGACCATAAAAGATATTACTCATATAAATAGAACAACCATTATTCTCTGATTTAAATGAATAACTGTCTCGCATCAAACAAGATCCAGATATAATGTTCATGCTCAATGCTGGCACCAAATAACAATTATTTAGGTCTAAAACTAATCCCGATGGTAGATGTAGAGGTAGCGTGCCGACCGCGATCACATCGACTTTGGAACCATTTCCCACGCGCATCGTCACCTTGTCCTTAGCCAATCTTCGCTTAATCCGTAGTCCCTGTTTCGAGTTGCAAATATTAGCAACAGAACCAGTATCAAATACCCAGGTACTACTGCGAGCATTAGTAAGGTACACATCAATAACATGTATATCACATATACCTTTGTTCACTTTGCCATCCTTCTTAACCGCCAAATACTTGGGGCAGTTCCGCTTCCAGTGTCCAGTCTGCTTGCAGTAGAAGCACTCAGTCTTAGGCTTAGGTCCAGACTTGGGTTTCTTCTCTTGAGCAGCAACTTGTTTGCTATTCTTCTTGAAGTTCCCCTTCTTCTTCCCTTTGCCCTTTTTCTTGAAACTGGTGGTCTTATTGACCATCAACACTTGATGCTCCTTCTTGATTTCTACCTCCGCAGCCTTTAGCATTGCGAAGACCTCGGGAATAGTCTTGTCCATCCCTTGCATATTATAGTTCATCATGAAGCTCTTGTAGCTTGGTGGCAGTGATTGAAGAATTCTGTCAATGACACTATCATCAGGAAGATTAACTCCCAGTTGAATCAAGTGATTATTATACCCAGACATTTTGAGTATGTGTTCACTGATAGAACTATTCTCCTCCATCTTACAGCTATAGAACTTATTGGAGACTTCATATCTCTCAATCCGGGCATTTGCTTGAAATATTAACTTTAACTCCTGGAACATCTCATAGGCTCCATGACGTTCAAAACGTCGTTGAAGACCCGGTTCCAAGCCGTAAAGCATGGCACACTGAACTATCGAGTAGTCATCAGCTTTGCTCTGCCAGACATTCTTAACGTCATCAGTTGCATCTGCAGCAGGCCTGGCACCCAGCGGTGCTTCCAGGACATAATTCTTCTGTGCAGCAATGAGGATAATCCTCAGGTTATGGACCCAGTCCGTGTAATTGCTACCATCATCTTTCAACTTAGCTTTCTCAAGTAACGCATTAAAATTCAACGGAACAACAGCACGAGCCATCTATCTACAACAAACATAGACAAGAAAATACTATCAGGTACTAAGTTCATGATAAATTTAAGTTCAATTAATCATATTACTTAAGAACTCCCACTTAGACAGACATCTCTCTAGTCATCTAACTGATCACGTGATCCAAATCAACTAAACCATGTCCGATCATCACGTGAGATGGAGTAGTTTCAATGGTGAACATCTCTATGTTGATCATATCTACTATATGATTCACGTTCGACCTTTCGGTCTCCGTGTTCCGAGGCCATATCTGTATATGCTAGGCTCGTCAAGTTTAACCTGAGTATTCCGTGTGTGCAACTGTTTTGCACCCATTGTATTTGAACGTAGAGCCTATCACACCCGATCATCACGTGGTGTCTCAGCACGAAGAACTTTCGCAACGGTGCATACTCAGGGAGAACACTTCTTGATAATTTAGTGAGGGATCATCTTAAAATGCTACCGTGAATCAAAGCAAGATAAGATGCATAAAGGATAAACATCACATGCAATCAATATAAGTGATATGATATGGACATCATCATCTTGTGCTTGTGATCTCCATCTCCAAAGCACCGTCGTGATCACCATCGTCACCGGCGCGACACCTTGATCTCCATTGTAGCATCGTTGTCGTTACGCCATCTATTGCTTCTACGACTATCTCTACCGCTTAGTGATAAAGTAAAGCAATTACAGGGTGTTTGCATTTCATACAATAAAGCGACAACCATATGGCTCCTGCCAGTTGCCGATAACTTCGATTACAAAACATGATCATCTCATACAATAAAATGTAGCATCACGTCTTGACCATATCACATCACAACATGCCCTGCAAAAACAAGTTAGACGTCCTCTACTTTGTTGTTGCAAATTTTACGTGGCTGCTACGGGCTGAGCAAGAACCGTTCTTACCTACGCATCAAAACCACAACGATAGTTCGTCAAGTTAGTGATGTTTTAACCTTCGCAAGGACCGGGCGTAGCCACACTCGGTTCAACTAAAGTGAGAGAGACAGACACCCGCCAGTCACCTTTAAGCATGAGTGCTAGTAACGGTGAAACCAGTCTCGCGTAAGCGTACGCGTAATGTCGGTCCGGGCCGCTTCATCTCACAATACCGCTGAACCAAAGTATGACATGCTGGTAAGCAATATGACTTGTATCGCCCACAACTGACTTGTGTTATACTCGTGCATATGACATCTACGCATAAAACCAGGCTCGGATGCCACTGTTGGGGAACGTAGCAATTTCAAAAAAAATCTACGCACACGCAAGATCATGGTGATGCATAGCAACAAGAGGGGAGAGTGTTGTCCACGTACCCTCGTAGACCGTAAACGGAAGCGTTACGACAAAGCGGTTGATGTAGTCGTACGTCTTCACGATCCGACCGATCCAAGCACCGAACGTAGGGCACCTCCGAGTTCAGCACACGTTCAGCTCGATGACTATCCCTGGACTCCGATCCAGCAGAGTGTCGGGGATGAGTTCGGTCAGCATGATGGCGTGGTGATGATGATGATGTTCTACCGACGCAGGGCTTCGCCTAAGCACCGCAATGATATGACTGAGGTGGAATATGGTGGAGGGGTCACCACACACGGCTAAGGAACGATCACGATGATCAACTAGTGTGTCTTGGGGTGCCCCCTGCCCCGTATATAAAGGAGGGAGGGGGGAGGTGCGGCCGGCCCCCTAGGGGTGCGCCTGGAGGAGTCCTACTCCCACCGGGAGTAGGACTCCCTCCTCTTGCCTTGTTGGAGAAGGAAAGGGGGGAGGGAAAAGAGCAAAGTGGGGCGCCGCCCCCCTTTCTTGTCCTATTCGGACTAGGGGGGGAGGGGACACGCGGCCTTCCCTGACCGGCCCTCCTTTTCTCCCTCAAGGCCTATGTAGGCCCATTAACCCCCGGGGGGTTCCGGTAACCCCCCGGTACTCCGGTAAAATCCCGATTTCACCCGGAACGATTCCGATATCCAAATATAGGCTTCCAATATATCAATCTTTATGTCTCGACCATTTTGAGACTCCTCGTCATGTCTGTGATAATATCCGGGACTCCGAACAACCTTCGGTACATCAAAACTTATAAACTCATAATAAAACTGTCATCGTAACGTTAAGCGTGCGGACCCTATGGGTTCGAGAACTATGTAGACATGACCTAGAACTGTTCCCGATCAATAACCAATAGCGGAACCTGGATGCTCATATTGGCTCCTACATATTCTATGAAGATCTTTATCGATCAAACTGCATAACAACATACGTTGTTCCCTTTGTCATCGGTATGTTACTTGCCCGAGATTTGATCGTCGGTATCCAATACCTAGTTCAATCTCGTTACCGGCAAGTCTCTTTACTTGTTACGTAATGCATCATTCCGTAACCAACTCATTAGCCACATTGCTTGCAAGGCTTATAGTGATGTGCATTAGCGAGAGGGCCCAGAGATACCTCTTCGACAATCGGAGTGACAAATCCTAATCTCGAAATACGCAAACTCAACATGTACCTTCGGAGACACCTGTAGAACTCCTTTATTATCACCCAGTTACGTTGTGATGCTTGGTAGCACACAAAGTGTTCCTCCGGTAAACGGGAGTTGCATAATCTCATAGTAATGGGAACTTTGTATAAGTCATGAAGAAAGCAATAGCAACATACTAAACAATCAATTGCTAGGCTAACGGAATGGGTCATGTCAATCACATCATTCTCCTAATGATGTAATCTTGTTAATCAAATGACAACACATGTCTATGGTTAGGAAACATAACCATCTTTGATTAATGAGCTAGTCAAGTAGAGGCATACTAGTGACGTTATGTTTGTCTATGTATTCGCACATGTATCATGTTTCCCGGTAATACAATTCTAGCATGAATAATAAACATTTATCATGATACGAGGAAATAATAATAACTTTATTATTGCCTCTAGGGCATATTTCCTTCAGTATTGCTATGGTTAAAGATCTCTTGGATGATGATTTAGATGGGCATGTTATTTATTTCTGTGATGAATCCGCTAATATTGCTAGACCAGACACTAAGATACATAGACCTAACGTAGGCATGCCTGTTATTTCTGTTAAAATAGGAGATCATTGTTATCATGGTTTATGTGATATGGGTGCTAGTGCTAGTGTGATACCCTATGATTTATATAAAGAAATTATGCACGACATTGCACCCGTTGAATTAGAAGACATTGATGTTACTATTAAGCTTGCTAATAGGGATACCATTAAACAAGTTGGGATTGTTAGAGATGTTGAAGTCTTGTGTGGGAAGCTTAAATACCCTGTTGATTTTCTTGTTCTTGGCTCCCCACAAGATGATTTTTGTCCCATTATTTTTGGTAGACCCTTCTTGAATACAGCTAGTGCTAAGATTGATTGTGAAAAAGATACTGTCACCATTGGCATAGATGGTATGTCTCATGAATTTAATTTTGCTAAGTTTCATAGACAACCTCGTGATAGGGAACCACCTAGTAAGGATGAGATTATTGGTCTTGCTTCCATTGTTGTTCCTCCTACTGATCCGTTAGAACAATAATTGCTAGACCATGAAAATGAAATGTTTATGAAGGAAAGAAGGGTAATAGATGAAGTGTTCCTTAAACAGGAACCTGTGCTGAAACATAATCTTCCCGTTGAAACTCTTGGGGATCCCCCTCCACCCAAGGGTGATCCCGTGTTTGAACTCAAACCATTACCTGATAATCTTAAGTATGCTTATCTTGATGAAAAGAAAATATATCCTGTTATTATTAGTGCTAACCTTTCAGAGCAAGAAGAGGAAAGATTACTGAAAACTCTAAAGAAGCACCGAGCTGCTATTGAATATACTCTGGATGATCTTAAGGGCGTTAGTCCCACGTTATGCCAACACAAAATTAAATTGGAGGATGACGCCAAACCAGTTGGAGATCCTCAACGACAACTGAATCCCAAGATGAAAGAAGTGGTAAGAAAGGAGATACTAAAGCTCCTTGAGGCGGGTATAATTTATCTCGTTGCCGATAGTGATTGGGTATGCCCTGTCCATTGTGTTCCTAAAAAGGGAGGCATTACCGTTGTTCCTAATGATAAAGATGAATTCATCCCGCAAAGAATTATTACAGGCTATAGGATGGTAATTGATTTCCATAAATTAAATAAGGCTACTAAGAAAGATCATTACCCTTTACCTTTTATTGATCAAATGCTAGAAAGACTATCCAAACACACACATTTTTGCTTTCTAGATGGCTATTCTGGTTTCTCTCAAATACATGTGTCAGCATGGGATCAATCAAAAACTACTTTTACTTGCCCTTTCGGTACGTTTGCTTATAGACGTATGCCTTTTGGTTTATGTAATGCACCTGCTACCTTTCAAAGATGCATGATGGCTATATTCTCTGATTTAAAGATTTGTGAGGTATTCATGGATGACTTCTCTGTTTATTGATCCTCTTTTGATAATTGTTTGAGCAACCTTGATCTAGTTTTGCAGAGATGCGAAGACATTAGTCTCCTCCTGAATTGGGAAAAGTGTCACTTTATGGTTAATGAAGGCATTGTCTTGGGGCACAAGATTTCTGAGAGACGTATTGAAGTTGATAAAGCTAAAGTTGATGCTATTGAAAAAATGCCATGTCCCAAGGACACAAAAGGTATAAGAAGTTTCCTTGGTCATGCCGATTTTTATAGAAGGTTCATTAAGGACTTCTCTAAAATCTCTAGGCCTCTGACTAATTTATTGCAAAAAGATATTCCTTTTGTTGTTGATGATGATTGTGTAGAAGCATTTGAAATACTTAAGAAACCTTTGATCACTACACCTATTGTTCAGCCACCTGATTGAAATTTACCTTTTGAAATTATGTGTGATGCTAGTGATTATGCTGTAGGTGATGTTCTAGGGCAAAGAGTTGATAAGAATTGAATGTTATCCAGTATGCTAGTAAGACTTTTGATACTGCCCGGAGAAATTATGCTACTACTGAAAAAGAATTCTTAGCAGTTGTGTTTGCATGTGATAAGTTTAGACCTTATATTGTTGATTCCAAAGTTACTATTCACACCGATCATGCTGCTATTAAATATCTTATGGAAAAGAAAGATGCTAAGCCTAGGCTCATTAGATGGGTTCTCCTACTCCAACAATTTGATTTGCATATTATTGATAGAAAGGGAGCTGAGAACCCCATTGCAGACAACTTATCTAGGTTAGAGAATGTTCTTGATGACCCACTGCCTATTGATGATAACTTTCCTGATGAACAATTAGCGGTCATTAATGCTTCTCGTACTGCTCCTTGGTATGCTGATTATGCTAATTACATTGTTGCTAAATTTATACCTCCTAGTTTCACATACCAGCAAAAGAAAAAGTTCTTTTATGATTTAAGACATTACTTTTGGGATGACCCACTCCTTTATAAAGAAGGAGTAGATGGTGTTATTAGACGTTGTGTGCATGAGCATGAACAGGAATAGATCCTACGCAAGTGTCACTCTGAATCCTATGGAGGACACCACGCTGGAGACAGAACTGCACACAAGGTACTACAATCTGGTTTTATTAGCCTACTCTCTTCAAAGATGCTCGTAAGTTTGTTTTATCTTCTGATGAATGTCAAAGAGTAGGTAACATTAGCAGACATCAAGAAATGCGTATGAATTATTCTCTTGTTATTGAACCGTTTGATGTTTGGGGCTTTGATTATCTGGGACCTTTTCCTGCCTCTAATGGTTATACACATATTTTAGTTGATGTTGATTACATTACTAAGTGGGTAGAAGCTATTCCAACTAGTAGTGCTGATCATAACACTTCTATTAAAATGCTTGAAGAAGTTATTTTTCCGAGGTTTGGAGTCCCTAGATATCTTATGACTGATGGTGGTTCACATTTTATTCATGGTGCTTTCCGTAAGATGCTTTCCAAGTATGATGTTAATCATAGAATCGCATCTCCTTATCATCCGCAGTCTAGTGGTCAAGTAGAGTTGAGCAATAGAGAGCTCAAATTAATTTTGCAAAAGACTGTGAATAGATCTGAAAGAATTGGTCCAAAAAACCTGATGATACATTATGGGCCTATAGAACTGCATACAAAAATCCAATGGATATGTCTCCATATAAGATGGTTTATGGAAAAGCATGGCATTTACCTCTTGAACTTGAACATAAAGCATATTGGGCTATTAAAGAGCTCAACTATGACTTCAAACTTGCCGGTGAGAAGAGGTTGTTTGATATTAGCTCACTTGATGAATGGAGAACCCAAGCCTATGAGAATGCCAAGTTATTCAAAGAAAAAGTCAAACACTGGCATGATAAGAGGATACAAAAGCGTGACTTTAACGTAGGAGATTATTTGTTATTATTAAACTCTCGTTTAAGATTGTTTGCAGGAAAACTTCTCTCTAAATGGGAAGGTCCTTACGTTATCGAGGAGGTCTATCATTCTGGTGCCATAAAAATCAACAACTTCGAAGGCACAAATCCGAGGGTGGTAAACGGTCAAAGAATTAAACATTATATTTCAGGTAACCCTATCAATGTTGAAACTAATATTATTGAAACCATAACACCGGAGGAATACATAAGGGACACTTTCCTGAACGTCCCAGACTCCGAAAAGGAATAGGTATGTGGTACGGTAAGTAAACCGACTCCAAAACAACTCCAATGGCAATTTTTATCAGTTTTGGAATATTTAAGAATTTTAGGAAGAAAGAAGCAGTCCGAAAGGGACACGAGGCCTCCACGGGAGTGGAGGGCTCGCTCTCCCTTACTGGGCGCACCCCCTATCTTGTGGGCACCTCGTGCGCCTCCCGGACTCCGTCTTCTGGCACGTTACGTATTTTGGTTGGTAAAAATTCATTATATAAACTCCCGAAAGTTTTGACCACCGTATCACGCAAATATCCTCTATTTTCGTTTCGAGTTGTTCCTATTGCAGATTAAGAGCAAGATGTCTTCTCAAGAGTCAGTCGGGGAGAGTCGGGTGTCTCACCCAACACCAGTTCTAGGAGCAAATAACGATGCTTATCACTTTGGACCGTCAACGGAGGATGAGATGGAGGCCAACTTGAAAAGGATAGATGCCATGGAGGAAGATCAAGAAGTTACCTCTCGTCTCCAAGCAGAATTCATGATGGGGAAACTATATAGCTCGGCTAATCCAAATTCGTTCATCACTTCCAACTCTAGGTTTCTTTCTTATGAAAATATGAAAAAGAGTGTCACTTGTTCTCCAGAAGCTATGCGGCATCCTTGGGTAAAAGGAGCTTTAACCATTACGAACAAGCTCCGTAAGGAAATTATGGACCTCAAACAACAAGTCAATAAGCTCAAGGAGGAGAATCGTATCCTGAGGGGCATCATCACCAAGAAGATTGTAACACCAACCGTGAAGAAGGAGACATAATCACTTGGGTATGGGCACTCCCCTTGGTAACTGCCAAGCTTGGGGGAGGTGCCCCAGTATCGTATCACCATCACACTCCTATCTTTACCGTTTTATTTAGTTCAATCCTTTTAGTAGTATCTTGATCTAGTAGATTGAAATTTTGATATCAAGTAGTTTTGAGTTTTCTTTGTGATCTCTTTTTGTAATCGAGTCCGTGAGCTATCTATAATAAAGATTAGTGTTGAGTCAAGGGCTTTGCTATGTTGCTATGATCTTAAGAAAGTAGAAAGAATAAAGAGTTCATATTGATCTTATGGATAGTGATCACTTCACATATATAAAGTATGAGGCATAAAAGTTGTTGAGAGTTGATAAACGTAGTTTTGGTCATCGTTGCAATTAATAGGAAGTGATAAGGAAAGAGGGGTTCACATACAAATATATTATTTTGGACACCCTTTATAATTGGGAGCACTCATTAAGTATGACATGCTAAAAGAGTTGATGTTGGACAAGGAAGACAACGTAATGGTTTATGTTTTTGCACATCTCAGTAAAAGTATATTATCATTGACCTTCCAAACATGTTGAGCTTGCCTTTCCCCTCATGCTAGCCAAATTCCTTGCACCAAGTAGAGATACTACTTGTGCTTCCAAATATCCTTAAACCCAGTTTTGCCATGAGAGTCCACAATACTGAATGTGCGTTATATTGACTAGAGGGGGGTGAATAGGCGATTTTTATGAATTCTTCACTGAGGAATTTGTTGGTGAGGAAATTCCTAAATGAAGAACTACTAGCAGCGGAATAAGTACTCAGAAGTAAACATAAGAGAACACACGCATAGTCATCATAATGAAATGAAGACAAACACAGAGTACAGAAAGCGTAACCACAGGATAACACAAGGAAGAAGACGGACAGATTGAACAAATAGAACTGAGGAAATTGAGAAAGTATTCAGTCAATGTCTTCAAACAGATATGAACAGGCACACAACAACATACATGAGGAAATGAAAGAGTTGAGGAGATAGAACCAGTTAGCTCGGTGAAGACAATGATTTGGTAGACCAGTTCCAACTGCTGTCTCAGTTGTACATCTGGTTGGAGCGGCTGAGTATTTAAACTCGAGGACACACAGTCCTCACCGTATTATCCTTGAGCTAAGGTCACACAGACCTCGCGTGGTAAGTCTTCAGGTGACTTCCGAACCTTCACAAACTCGGTCACTCGGCGATCCACAATTCCTCTTGGATGCTCTAGACCTTGACGCCTAACCATTTGGAAGAAGCATAATCTTCAAAGGAAACAAGCGTCGGATCCATGCAGGATCAATCTCTTCAGTGATGCTCAATCACTTTGGGTTTGTAGGTGTTGGGTTTTGGGTTTTCCTCACTTGATGATTTTCGCTCAAAGTCCTCGGAGGATGGGATGCTCTCAATTGACAAGTGTCAGTTTCTCTCGGAGCAGCCAGCCAGCTAGTGGTTGTGGGGGGCGGCTATTTATAGCCTAGGGAGCAGCCCAACATGATAAGACACAAATGCCCTTGTCTGATATGACCGTTAGGTGGGTAGATATTTGGAACCGCTGGCGCATAGCACAGCAACGGTCAAAATTTTGACTATCAAAATCCTCAGGGCTATCATTTTCCTCACTGTGTAGGCAATTCACACTGGTGAATTCCTAACTCCTTAGTCAGAACAAATTCCTCAGAGACCAGAAGAACTTCATCTCTATCACGGAAGAATATGACTGAACTGTATGAGATTTCCAATGGCTTCACTCGAAGGGATTGGTAGGTGTAGGATTTTGAGTTGAGCATCACATGGAAATTTTTCCTTAGTATTTCCTTGACCCCCTTTAACAGTACGGTGTTTCCTATGACTCAAGAAAGAGAAAAATGAAACTACGAAAACAAAAGTCTTCACGCTTCATGTTCCTTGAATGATTGCCTAGTCTTCAAGGTCACACCAATTTCTTCACTTTCAAAGTCTTCAGAAAGTTTTCAGAAATACAAAGTCTTCAGTTGAAGAACTTCATTTTTAGGGGTCGACTTTCTCTGTAAATATCAAACTCCTCATAGACTTATATACCTGTGTACACTCACAAATGCATCAGTCCCTTAACCTATAAGTCTTCAATACACCAAAACCACTAAGGGGCACTAGATGCACTTACAATCTCCCCCTTTTTGGTGATTGATGACAATATAGGTTAAGTTTTCAACGGGATAAATATGTGAAGAGTAAATACTGATATTGAGGAATTTGATTGCAAGATATAGAATAACTCCCCCTGAAGATGTGCATAGTGAGGAATTTGCTTTTGAAGCAATGCACACTTGAAGAGTATAATCATGGAGATCTCCCTCTATATCTTGTAATTCATACACGCATTTGATATATAATATGAAGAATTTGAAATGCATGATAAAATATGGTGACTGATGTAATTCAGCATGCGTGCATTAAGATTAAAGAGGAATAAGCGTGTAGAAGAGCATAGCAAAAGTATCAGGTCACAATAGAGTTTAAGATTACAACTCGATCCAGCAAAGTCATCAGAAGAACGAGAGTTGTAACTTAGCAAAAAAAGCCCATATAAGATAGACCCGCTTGAAGATCAACTCAAATTTCTCCCCCTTTGTCATGGAATGACCAAAAGGGTTGAAACTGAGGACTAACGCCCCTGAAGAATATCATGTTGATGGAGGAGCGCCAGCGTTGCCAGGGTCTTGAGGCGTTGTAGGGCCTGCTGCAGTGTCGTCCAAGTCTTCATGCTCGTATGTGGCGCGTGATGAAGAATATGAGCTAGCCACCACGGAAGGAACCTTGACCTTCTTGAATCTCTTCGGTGGAGGTGCAGACCAGTCAGAGTCTTCCTTGAAGCCCAATTGCTTCAGATCTTCTTCACCATATAGATGTGACAGAATAGCCCAGGTGCGATCAAACACTTCATGGAGGTAGCAGAGGTTTTTCTTCACTGCATTATGTGTAGAAGTCATGTTGTGAAGAATAGAGCCAAACTGACGCTTAACCCACTTGTGGTTTCGATCCACCTTCTGGTGAAGACTTATCAGCAGTCCACGATCAGTCGGCACACAAGGAGCAGTAGCTTGAGGACTTGTCTTGGTAGCATTGGAAGCAGTATCATGAGTGGCAGAGTCATCATTGGTGGAGTAAGATGTAGCTTTGCGGAATTGACCATCCAATGGACGAATGCCTTCATCGATCATGGCTGGTGACTTGCCCTTCTCATCAGATGAGGAAATTGTCCACTTGAGGACTTCAATAGGGGGAAACTAGCTGAGGTGATTCTGAAAATCAGCCTTGTAGTTGAGTGAAGACCTTGTTCTGAGGAATCTCATGATCCATGGCGCATAAGGCTTCAGCTCAAATGGAGAAAGTGCAACATTCGCCAAAGTCCTCATGAAGAAATGATGATAATTTATGGGGATGCCATGCATGATGTTGAAAAGCATATTCTTCATCATTCCGAATGAGTCATGGCCTTTGATGGGACTCATGGTCTTCGTCAGAATGTGGTAGATTGTTCTTGGCACATAGAGCAATTCCTTCACGAGGAATTTGGTCCTAGGAGCTTGTCCTGGCTTCGGCGACTTCATGAGCACTTGCATATAGTGATCAGTGAGTTCAGGCTCATCATACAGACAACAAGCACCGTCAGGTGGAGGACTGATTGGTAAGGCACGAAGCAATTCAGAGGCTGGTGCCTTGTAATGAGTGTTTTCAGTCATCCAGTCCAACACCCATGAGTTGACGTCAGCAGCATCGCCTGTGATATGCAAAGTTGCGTAGAACTGAAGAATAAGCTCTTCATTCCGATCAACTATGTCAGAGCAGAAATTGAGCAAGCCAGCGTCATGAATCATGCTGAGGACTTGAGAAAAGCAAGGCATGGATTCCATGTCCACATGAGGAATATGTTCATGATTGAAGACTTTGTCCTTGTTAAGGAGCACTGAGGAATAGAAGTTTGCCTGGCTGGCATTCCAGAAATGCTTCCTTCTAAGACGAGCATTGTCATAGGGGTTGAAGTCCGTGAAGAATACGTTCTCGCCGAAGAAATCATCAGCCTTGAATTTTTGCTTCTTGGAGAAGGGATCCTTTGGCTTGGGCTGAGGAGTGTCAGTCAATTGCAGTACCACTTCAGGAATCGCAATCTCAGGTTCCTCAGGCTGAGGAATTTCAGGCTCTTCTTCAGCTTCAGCCTGGGTCGTCAATTCTTCATTGACAATTTCTTCAGCACTAGTGGCTGGAATTTCTTCATGAACACTTGGGGTTGCATGAGGTTCTTCAGATCCCATTTGCACTTCAGTGGCAGCAGGGGACTGAGGAATTTCTTGGAGTGGAGTGAACATTGCAGAGTTTGGATGTTGACTATCCCAAAATTCATCATTGAGCACAAGAGTGGTACAGCCAATGTCCACATCCTCTTCTTCAATTTCTTCAACACCTGCCTCTTCAGCAGTAAACTGAGGCATAGGTGAGGAAATGACTGGGGTTGAAGGGATCTTATCCACTTCAATTTCTTCGTCCAACTGCTCTGACGAAGCAGCAGAAGGAGTTTCTTCAATAGATCATCAGGAATCACATAATATTCACCAAATGGAACAAGGTCCTTTGATGGCATTGATCAGACTGGAACGGCATCAATTGGATTGTCAATTGAACTGATCAGAGTCTTCATCTTCTTCGGAGCTGAAGAATTTGAAGAAGTTGATGCCTTCCTTTTCTTCACAGCTGCATGTTCTGCAGCCTTGGTCTTCTTCGCATCTGATGTAGATGGAAGGATCGGAGGAGCTGAGGACTTTGAAGGAGCAGTCTGAGGAATTTGCCATGAGGACCTTGAGGAATCTGGCCTTGATTGCATAGCAGAGGAGCTTGGCTGTGAGGGCATTGAAGGTGAAGCACTGGATTTATGTGCAGGCTTCTTGTGCATTGCCTTCTTTAGCAGACTAGCAGAGGCCTCAGCAGAGGCAGCAGCAGCAGCAGAGTCTGCGTTGAATTTCTTCACTGCTTCCTTTGCTTGCTTAGCCAGTTTGGCTTGGCGCTTTGCCCATTCATCAGGATAATCCTCACCACGCTTGAGGCTAGTGGGATCTGCCAACTGGCCTGGTGCCAATGGAGGTCTTGGGCATGGAGGGTTGAGTGCGAATTTCTTCATATACTTGGGAGTGACATATCTGTACTCCCTCCATTATCGTGCCCATCTCCTCTCTATCCTTTGTATGTGCACCTTGCGCTGATTCTTGTCCTCTTTGCTGAATTTGGCTTCATCAGGTGTGCAGTAGTCCTTGTATATGTCCTCAGGGATTTCAAACACAGTATTAACATCAGGCCTCTTTCCTCCCTTCTGTGGCCTTTTGTCACCCATTTTCTTCAGCTGGGGAATATGAACAACTGAAGTTTCTGAAGAGGTGTGCAACTTTTCTTCAAGGAACACTGCAAATGAGTTAAGTTGATGAGAACCTAGTGATTCGGCAGCGGACATTTGTACCTATGAACAGAGTATAGTTGCGAGGAATTTGGAGAGATCATATGCGTTCTCAGAAGGTTTTTCAAAAAGAATAGGTTTTGAGGAATTTGACCAGATGAGTCTTGAGGAATTTCACTAAGCATTCTTTGTCTTAGGTTCTAGAGTTGTATAGATTGAGAATCCACACAATTGAGGAATCTTGAGAAAATCATTGCTTAGAGAAACGAATCAAGAGCATATGACGTGTGAGGTGTTCATGTGTGTGAAGATTTGAAGAATAAACACCTTTGAAGATTTTCAGGAAAGCTTGAGAATCAAAGCAAGTAGTAAAAGTAACTTTTAATTACCCGAAGTGAAGAACACGACGAACTGGGAAGAACAGATGTGAAGTTCGTCAGTTCAGATCTTCCACGCCCTAACTCGGTAGAGGAAGACGGCTATGGCGGCGGCGAAGTGAAGAAATCCGCAACCGGCGCGAGTACGACGGCGACGAGGTCGAGGCAGTGAAGCTCTTCCTCACCGGCGACGATGAAGTAGCGGCGGTGCTAGGGTTTCGGGAAGCTCGAGCGGGAGAGAGCGCGAGCGAGGTGAGAGTGAAGTGAGGAAGAGATAGGGGTATTTATAGAGGGAGTGAAAAACTATTCAACCAAGGAAATAGGACGAACATGCCCCTGGCCCCTTCTCCTTTGATTGACATGTGTCACCCACGTACTGAGAGGTGGCGATCATGTAGGATCGTGGGTGAATAGATAAGTATTTGTCGTGAGAAGCAGAACAGTTTGAGCGGCAAAGCCGAAAATTCAGATAAGATAAGTTAAAAGTTTCGTTCGCAATTTCTTCAGCTGTCAAGGACACAGTGAAGAATTTGAACGAGTTTCAAATAGAACGCATATGAAGAATTTGTGAATAGATTGGGTTGAGTTTAGCATAGAGGGGGAAGGGTCCGATCACATTCACTTAGCATAAGAAATCAACTTGAAGAAATAGCAATAAGTGAATGATTTAGAGGACATAAAACTCATATATATATTCAAATGAAGAACAACACTAGAAAGAGTGAAGACAATGCAAAGTTGAAGAATTTGAAAAACTAAGGAATTTCAAAAACGAAGAAAAACTCAAATTGAAGATTTTCAACTTTGGGTGGTGGCGTAACCCACCGTATAAGAAAGCTGATTTCAGACACCGCGTACAATTGTCGTAGGGCTCTGACAATCAATTTCTTCATTAATTTCTTCACACTTGGAGGGTTAGTTTTCATTGATTGAAGAAAAATGTTACTTGTTGTGTTGCACATCTAAGTCATCAAGTCAGCTTAAGTGTTAGGATGTGTGTCCATTTCAGAGAACATTCGAAGATTATAGGATATTTAGCTCACACCGCAACTTGTTAAATCTCTTCTCATCCAAGGGCTTAGTGAAGATATCGGCCAGTTGATCTTCAGTGCTGACGTGATCGATGGAGATGTCGCCCTTCAACACATGATCACGAAGAAAATGATGACGAATCTGGATGTGCTTGGTCTTCGAGTGCTGAACTGGGCTATGAGCAATCTTGATGGCACTCTCATTGTCACAGTAGAGAGTCACATTCTTCATGTTGATGCCATAGTACTTGAGAGTTTGCTTCATCCATAGTAGTTGAGCACAACACGATCCAGCATCAATGTACTCAGCTTCTATAGTGGAGAGTGATATGCAGTTCTGTTTCTTCGAGGACCAACACACCAAAGATCGTCCGAGGAAATAACATGTGCCAGATGTTGACTTGCGGTCCACGCGATCGCCAGCATAGTCAGAGTCTGAATATCCAATGAGATCAAAAGTATAGCCCTTGGGATACCATAATCCAAGTGTTGGTGTGTGAGCTAAGTATGGAAGAATATGCTTCACAGCCTTATGGTGTGATTCGTTCGCTGTAGCTTGAAATCGGGCACACATGCAAACACTAAGCATAATATCCGGCCTAGATGCACATAGGTACAATAAGGAACCAATCATGGAGCGGTATACCTTATGATCGAAGTCTTTACCATTTTCATCAGTGCATAGATGGCCATTTGTAGGCATTGGAATTTTGACCCCTTTGCAATCTTGCATGCCGAATTTCCTCAATACGTCCTTGAGGTATTTCTCCTGAGATATGAATATTCCATTTCGCTATTGACGAATTTGAAGACCTAAAAAGAATTTCAACTCTCCCATCATAGACATTTGATATTCTTCACTCATCATATAGGCAAATTCATCACTATATCATTGGTCAGTACAGCCAAAAATGATATCATCAACATATATTTGGCACACAAACAATTCATCATCATAAGATTTAGTGAAAAGAGTTGGGTCGAGTGAACCGGGTTTGAAGCCTTTCTTCATGAAGAATTCCTTCAAGGTATCATACCACGCCCGAGGGGCTTGCTTGAGGCCATACAGGGCCTTGTTGAGTTTGAAGACTTTGCCGGGATTCTTTGGATCTTCAAAACCTGGTGGTTGAGCAACATATACTTCTTCCTCAAGCTTACCATTGAGGAATGCACTTTTCACATCCATTTGTTGTAAGATAATATCATGATGGTTAGCATAAGCAAGTAATATGCGAATAGCCTCAAGTCTAGCAACAGGTGCAAAAGTTTCATTGAAGCCAATTCCTTCAACCTGTGTGTAGCCTTGAGCTACAAGTCGTGCCTTATTCCTCACCACAAGGCTATTTTCATCTTGCTTGTTGCGGTAGATCCACTTTGTGCCAATAATGTTGTGCTTGCGAGGATCTGGACGTTTGACCAGTTCCCAGACGTTGTTGAGCTCGAACTGATGTAATTCTTCTTGCATAGCCTGAATCCACTCAGGCTCCAGAAATGCTTCATCTACCTTAGGGGGCTCTATGATAGAGACAAAAGCAAAGTGCCCACAAAACTTAGACAGGTGTGAAGCTTTTGAGCGTGTGAGAGGACCTGGTGCTTCAATGTCATCGATGATCTTCTCGATTTGCACTTCGTTTGCAATGCGAGGATGAGCGGGTTGTCTTCGAGGAATTTGATCTGCATTTTCTTCAGGTGCATTTTCCTCAGCACCATTCTCTTTAGGTGCGCCAGCTCGACGTTCATCACATTCTGGAATGAATTCTTTAGCAGATTCTTCAGTAGGAATGACATCCTCAGTGGCTTTGAACTTGATGGATTCCTCAGGTGCTGGTTCATCTATCACAGAAGGTAGGTGCTCTCTTTGCGAGCCATTAGTTTCATCGAACCGCACATCCACAGTTTCAACAACCTTGTGAAGAATGTTGTTTAAGACTTTGTAGGTGTGCGAGTCCTTTTCGTAACCAAGCATGAAACCCTCATGTGCTTTCGGTGCAAATTTAGAATTGTGATGAGGATCTCTAATCCAACATTTAGCATCGAAGACTTTGAAGTAACTCACATTGCGTTTCTTGTCAGTGAGGAGTTCATAGGCAGTCTTCTTGAAGAATTTGTGAAGATATACTCCGTTGATGATGTGGCATGCAGTATCAATTGCCTCACTCCAGAAACGACGTGGCGTCTTGTGTTCATCAAGCATAGTGCGAGCCATCTCAACAAGAGTTCTGTTCTCGCGCTCCACGACGTCGTTCTGTTGAGGAGTATAAGGAGCAGATAACTCATGAGTAATACCAAGTTCATCAAGATAGTCATCAAGACCGGAATTCTTGAACTCAGTTCCATTGTCACTCCTGATGTGCTTGATCTTCACACCAAAGTTGGTTGAAGCCCTCGAGGAAAATCGTTTGAAGACTTCCTGCACCTCATGTTTGTAAGTGACAATGTGTACCCAAGTATAACGAGAATAATCATCAACAATAACAAAGCCATATAGAGATGCATCATTTGTAATAGCAGAATAGTGATTAGGACCGAAGAGATCCATGTGAAGCAATTCAAATGGTCGAGTGGTGGTCATGATAGTCTTCGTTGGTGTCGCATTTCGGGTTCCGGCAGACCCTTGAGGTTCGAACACTGGGGTGCGCGCGGAGATTCAACCCCCTGCCTGCCTGTTCCTCGCCGAATCGCTAGGATCTAAACTACCAAATAGGACAACACAAGAGACACAAGATTTATACTGGTTCAGGCCACCATTGTGGTGTAATACCCTACTCCAGTGTGTGGTGTGGTGGATTTCCTCTTGGGCTGATGATGAACAATACAAGGAAGAACAGCCTCGCGAGGGTCTGTTCTTGGCTGGTGTGACGAACTGCTAGCAGGAGTTCAATCGCTCTATCTACTGGTTTCTTGGTGAGGATCCCAATTGCTAGGTCAGGTCCAGATGCCCTACCCTAGGGGTGGCTAGTCCTATTTATAGGAAAAGGCCCTGGGCCTCTTCCCAAATATTGAGCGGGAAGGGCGCCAACAATTGGCCATTTTGAAAGGGAACAGCGGGTACACTTATCCTGACCAAAGTTGGTCCTTACCTGTCAAAGGCTCTGGTGGTGACGCCTGCTTGGGCTCCACAATGACTTCTCCCCTGCCGTTGGGCTGGTCTTGGTCTCGTTGCACCGAAATGGATGCCTTTGCTTGGTGCTCCCTCCTGCGCTTGCTCCCTTTGCACCAAAGAGGAAAGGAGGATACTGCACGGGCTGGCTCCTGACTGGCGCCCTTGGTCATCATGGCTTGCGTCATGGGCACCTCATGAGGTGCCCCGCCTTGAACTCTCCGCCTCCTCGCGAGCCCACCTGATGAGGCCATGCCTGAGGAAGCTCCTTGTCGTCCGCCCTGCGAGGCTTGGCCCCTCGCGAGGATCTTGAGCTTGTGTTGATGAAGATGGGCTGTGCAGGGCCTCCCTTGAGCCACGCCGCAGGCCGCAGGCAGGCAAGTCTGGGGACCCCCGTTCCCAGAACACCGAACGTAGCCCCCGGGCCCACGGCACGCCCGAACTTGGCTGAGTAGAGAGGTGAAAGGGCAAGTGCAAAGCGTCGCGGGCCCTAACAGCCTGTGGCCTTGGGCGACGCGTGGCGGTTGATTGGACGTGGGCGCCTCTACAACCGCGCGAGTTGTTAAAGGAGCGGCATCCGTCCCTTGCCTCCTTTGCTTCCTCTAGTTGCTGCTCAGATCCCCTTTCTTGCGCCTCTCCTCCCCGCCTCCGAAATCTTCAGATCTACTCCGTCTGTGTGCCCTAGCCAGACATGGCGCCTCGCCAAGCCCCGGTCGGATCTTGGTACTCGTCCGCCTTGGACTCGCCGAACGTGTCGGAGGCGAGCCTTGCTCGGGTGCGCCAGATGGCGGCGGCGCAGGGCATCGACGGGGCGAAGGTGTTCAAGGCCGGCTCTGCCGTCCTTGAAGGCCCAGGGAGCACCTTCTATCCGCTCTTCGTGAGCGCCCTTGTCGCCGGTCTGGTGCCTCCCTTTTCTGAGTTCTTCTTCTCTGTCCTCCACCACTATAACCTTCAAGCTCCGCACCTCCATCCCATCTCCGTCCTTCTTCTTGCAATCTTCGCCTACTATTGTGAGGCTCACGTAGGGGTGAAGCCCTCAGTGGCCTTGCTGCGCCACTACTTCTCCCTCCGGACCTCCCGTGGTTCCGTCTCTACGTGCGCGAGCTTCGCGCGTACGACAGCTCCATCGCTATCTCGAACCCTGGGAAGAGGATTGAGGGCTTCAGGAGCAAGTGGGTCTTGGTGGATGCTGGGCGCATCCACCCTCGCCTGATCCTGCCCACGGGGCACCCCGTGAGCTCCGACGACTGGTCCCGAGTGGAGCTTGTGGATCCCCGTGCGAAGCCGGTGTTGGAGAAGATGGACGCGGATCTGAGGCCGACCAGCATGGCGGCGGCGAAGCTGACCGGTGCATCGCTGCTGAGGGAGTTCCTGGAGCACCAGCTGGCTCCGCTTCGTCAGTACTCACTTCCGATGTGGAGGCCCCACCCGATCCCCGCGGTCTTGGCCGACGAGGATCTGGCTGCGGTCCTCCAGTCCTTGGTTGGGGGCGACGTGGCGAGGCTGGAGGGCGCTCCTACGCCCCTGTTCCTCCGCGAGGACTGGGAGCAGGTAGTGGGGTACATGCCCGTCTTCAACGGGGACGGGCCCGTGCCTGCGGAGGCTCCAGAGGACCCGGTGGACGTGTCCTCTGGCGATTCCAGTGAGGAGAAGGAAGAAGGGGAGCAGGAAGAGGGGGTTGACTCCGAGGCAGAGTCAAGGGCTCCCCCCCTTCGGCGGACGACGAGGATGATGATGAGCAGGGCGGTGAGAGCCTGCCTCCGATCCCAAAGAAGGACCGGACCGGGCTGATCCCCCGCAGGTCTGCCCCAGCTCCGAGGCGATCCACAGGCGCACCTCCTGCTCCCGAGCTCCTTGAAGCTGATCCCAGCAGCCGGCTCTCGGGCTTCAAGTATAACCGGAGGCTGCTTGAGCCCACAAGCGACGACCTGTAAGTGCTTGATTCCTGTCTTGACTATTGTTTTGTTGCTGAGGCTTGATGTTCGTGTCTCCCGGCTAGGCTAGCGCCCGCAGCAAAGAAGTCGAAGGGAGCTCCTGAGGTCCCATCCGTGGCAGCGCCTCTGTCCGAGAAAGGAGGCGACTGCGACGCACGGGCCTCTCCTGCCTGGGCGTCCTCGCGAGGCCAGGCTGAGCCTGCTGGGGCGAGCTCAGCCCCCATGGCCCAGGCGACTCCCGAGGTGCCCTTACCTGATGCTGCCTCCACAGCCGTCGTGGCGCAGCTGGTTCCTCCTCAGGATACCGTGGTCACGCTGTCGTCTTCTCCTCCTACTCCACCGACTGCTACTTCTCCGACTACCATTCTGGATCGTGCCGCTGCCGAACTGGACCGTCTGTGGCAGGATCTTCTGGGCGCCGACCCTCATCTAGTGGTCGGGCGCTTGGAGCTAGCTTCTGGCTGGATTCGCTCCGACGCTTCGATATGGGCGGCACTGGTCCAGGCCTCGACGGCTTGCGACAAGGAGAAGCAAGCCGTCCTTGGGGCGAAGGTTGCCCGCGACGCTACTTTGGGGGAGATGGCTAGTGTCCGAGGTTGCTGTGAGACGCTGGAGAGCGAGCTGAAGGGCCTGCAGAACCAGCTTGCCGAGGAGGCCCGCCTTCGCCGAGAGCAGGAGGAAAGCATGAAGGCTCGCGAGGCGGCCGTCAAGGACCTGGAGGCCAAGCTCAAGAGGCGCCGTGGCCGCCTAGGCGCGCTAGAGAAAGAGCTGGAGGCGAGGAAGGTTGAGCTGGACGGCAAGGCCTGGGTTCTCGCCGAGGATCACGTGGCCTTCATGGACATGGAGGAGAAGGCTCGCACTTCATTGAAGACTCTTTATGATAGCGGCCTTGAGAGCCCGCTGGCCGACGAGGAGGATGGCCCCGCCAAGCTGCTTCCCTTCCTGGTTCGCGCCCTTGAAAATGTCACCCTTGGCCTTGGCCCTACGGCCGAGGCCGAGGCACGCATCTTGTCTTCCGCAGCGCTGACGCGGGTCTTCACCCACATCTATCTTCGTGACCCCAACATTGACCTCGACAACCTGCTGGAGCCAGCAAGCGGCGAGCGTGCCGCTGCCACTACTGAGGCCATGAAGGGTCGTGCCGAGGCCCTGCTGGGGAAGTTCCGGGCCTTCAGCACCAAGCCGAAGCGGAGCGCTGCCAGCCCTGCTGCTCCACAAGGCGAACCTACTCCGCGCAGCTCCACCGCCGGCAAGTGACTCCGTAGTGGCTCCCGTCCTGCTTTTAGTTCCTGCGCATGAACCATGCCTCGGGGAGGCGTTAAAACGTGCATTTGGTGCTGTGATAACAGTATGGACTGTAATATTTGCTATTGAATTACCTGAAATTTGCGCTATTCCTTCCTACATGCTTATGTTTTACGCCGGCAGAGCCCGGCCCTGCGCATACCTCAGCCGCCATTAGGCCCGACCGAAAACCAGGACGGGACCAAGGAGTGAGGGGCTACGTGACAAGTTAGGCTCCTGAGTCGCGATGCTCAGGAGTCCCCCTTGGCGCTCGAACAGCAAGTAGGGAGGTGAGATGTGGGTGGATATGCCATTCTACATCTGAAGAGCCCGGCCCCGCACATACCTCAACCGTCGTTAGCCTTTCGGAACTAAGGAGTGAGGGGCTACGTGACCAGTTAGGCTCCTGAGTCGCGATGCTTAGGAGTCCCCCTTGACGCTCAAACGGCCTTCGTACCTTGGCTCTGCTCGGGGAGGGACGTGCGACGAACCAGGCCCGGGGGGCCTGGCCAGGTGGCGTGCGTCTGGGCGTGACCCAGGCGCATCCCCCGTGCCCAGCCCCTTCGCGCGGGACTCCCAAGGGGAGGCGTTGCGATGAGGCCAGACACTGAGCTCCGGGCTCCCTGAGGTTGATGCGGCCCAGGGGCCATCCTCAGTTGTTTATCACCAGCGCGGAGCATAGCGCTTCCGTATGTGTACGGGCATAGCCGCTCCTCGACAGTGTCGTTAGCCAGCGCGGAGCATGGTGCTTCCACTGGTGCATGGGAGGGGGCTCCCCTCCGGGAGGAGCCCCCGGGGCGTATACAGCCCCACCTTGACACGTGGCCAGTACGGTAGGGCTTGACGAGGTGTATATGGGCACCCGTGTGCCAGCGCGGGACTCACGGGGCCCTACCTCAAGGCGGGTTGCGCCTGGCTCTGGGCCTTATCTTGGAGCATGTTCCTGCAAATTTGGCCAGATGTCGGTGCTCTACGTCCTCGGGTCCCGGCTCTCGAGCTGGTCTCAGCCGTCGCTGGCATGCCAGGTCGTGATGCCATGGACAAGACCAGAGGGTGAGGGCTGGAGAGCCGGTAGGAGCCCTGAGTCGCGATGCTCAGGCACCCCCCCCC